>NW_027520969.1:300000-507580 GCF_052094955.1 Ictidomys tridecemlineatus | reverse complement strand
ATGGGTAATGGATAGGGTGAAGATTAGGGATAGGGTTAGGTTTAGGCCTAGAGATAGCATTAGGGTTAGGGTTATGGTTAGGGTAATGGATGGGGTTAGAGCTAGGGTTATAGCTAGGGTTATGGTTACAATTAGTGTTAGGGTTAGAGTTAGGTTTATGGTTAAAGCTAGGGTTAGGGCTCAGAATAGGGCTAGCATTTGGGTTAAGTTAGGGCTAGCATTTGGGTTACAGCTAATGTAAGTACTAGGGTTATGATTAGGGCTAATTTTAGTATTAGGGTTTAGGACTAGGACTAGTGTTAGGTTTTGGTTTAGGGTTAGGGTGATGTTTAGACCTAGGGTTAGTGTTAAGGTCAGAGTCAGGGTGAGGGTTAGTTTTAGGGTTCAGCTTAAGAATCGAATTATTGCTAGGGTTAGGGCTAGGTGTAGGATTAGGGCTTGGTATATGTTAAAAATTAGGGTTAGATCTATGGCTCGGTTTTGTTATAGAGCTAATGCTATGGTTAGGGCTAGTTTGAAGATTACCCTTAGGGTTAGGGCTAGGGTTAGGTTTAGGCTTAGGCTTATTTTTAGGGTTATATTTAAAGTTAGGGTTAGATCTAGGGTTATGGCCAGGGATATGAATAGGGCTAGGGTTAGACCTAAGGTTCAGGTTAGGATTAGGCTTCCATTAAAGTATAGGGTTAAAACTAGAGTTAAGGCTAGGGTGAGAGTTAGAGTTAGTCTGTGGGCTAGGGTTAGGGTTAGGGTTAGGGATAGGGCCATATTAGGGCTAAGATTGTGGCTAGGTTTACTGTTAGGGTTAGCCCTAGGGTTAGAGTTAGGGTTATAATTAAGGCTATGTGTAAGGGTAGGATAAGGACTAGGGTTTGTGCTAGGGTTAGGGCTAGGATTTTGGCTAGGGCTAAATTCAGGTCTAGGGTTAAGTTTAGAGATAGTTTTAGGGTTAAGTTTATGGCTAAGTCTAGTGTAAGGGTTAGGTATAGGGTAAAAGTCAGGTTTAGAGCTAGGGGAATTATTAATGTCAGTGTCAATGTTGGGCTTTGGTTTAGGTTTGAGTTTAGGGTAAGAACTCAAATTAGCATTAGGGTTAGCATTACGGCAATGATAAGGTTAGGTTTAGGGTAATTGACAGTTTGGGGGATAGTGATAGGCATAGGGTTAGGCCTAGGGTTACATTATCGTAAGGGTAATGTATAGGGTAATGGATACATTTAGAGTTAAGTTTATGGCTAGGATTATGGTTAGGATTAGGGCTTGACTTAGGGTTATGGTGAGGGTTAGATTTAGGGTTAAGTTTAGGGTTGTTTAGCATAAAGTTTAGTTTCTGAGCTGTGGTTAGGGCTAGGCTGGGAGTTAGCTTCAGGGTTAGGTCTAGGGATAGGATGACCATAGGTTCTGGGTCAGAGTTAGGGTTAGAGTTAGACCTAGGATTAGTGGTAGGGTCAGTATAAGGGTCAGGGTTTGGGTTATAATTTGGGATAGGGTTAGAGCTAGAATGAGAGCTAGGGTTAAGGCTACTAATAGACTTAGGGTTTTGGTCAGCCTAAGGATTAGGTCTAGGGTTACCCTTAGGTTTAGGTGTTTGCTTAGGGTAAGGGATTGGTTTAGAGCTAGTTTTAGGGCTCTCATTAGGATTAGAGTTAGGGTTAAATCTAGGTTTAGGGGTAGTGTTTGTGTTAGGGTTAGGGATAGGATTAGGGCCACGACAAATGTAAGAACTAGGATTAAATTTAGGTTACTTTTAGTTTTATGGTTAGATTTAGTGTTAGGGATTGGTTTAAGTTTATGGTGATATTTATAGCTAGGGTTTGTGTTAGGAAAAGAGTCATGTCAGGGTTCATTTTAGAGTTAGGGATAGGACTCAAATTATTGTTAGGGTTATTCTTAGTATTTAAGGTGAGGGCAGTGTTTAGAGCTAGGTTGAGTGTTAGGATATGAGTCAGGGTCAGTGTTAGTTTTAAAGTTAGTGTTAGAACTCGAATTAGGGCTAGGGATATGTCTAGGTTTAGTGTTAGGGTTTGGTTTAAGTTAATGTTAAGGGTTAGGACTATTGCTTGCTTTTGGTTTAGTCCTAGCGTTAGGTTTAGGGATAGTGTATGTGTTAAGCTTAGGTTTAGGGTTAGGGTTAGATTTGGAGTTAGGGCTGGGACTAAGGATAGGGCAAGGGTTAGGGCTAGGGATAGGGTTATTGTAAAGGATAGGTTTAGGACTAGGGAGAGGTATAAGGCGAGAGTTAGAGTGAGTCTTAGGGCTAGGGTTAGTGTTAGGGTTAATAATAGGGCCAAAATAGTGCTAGGATTAGGGCTAGGGCTAGGGTTAGTGTTAGGATTAATGATAGGGCCAAAATAGTGCTAGGATTAGGGCTAGGTCTATTGTTTGTCTTAAGCCTAGAGTTAGGGTTAGGGTTAGGGTTAAGTTTAGAATAAGAGATGATATTATAGCTAGGTATAGAGGTATGGTGAGGGTTAAAATTTGGATTAGGGGTAGGGTTATGGTTAGGGTTATGATTAAAGCTAGGTTTAGAGCTAGGATGAAGGCTAGGTTTTGTTTTAGGTTTAGGACTAGGATTAGGGCTAGGGCTAATTTCAGGTCCAGAATTATGGTATAAGATAGTTTTGGGGTTAGTATTATGGCTACGTCTAAGGTAAAGGTTAGGTGTAGTGTTATCTTCAAGTTTAGAGCTAAGGGTTTAATTAGGTTTAAGGTCAGGGTTAGAGTCTGGGATAGGTTAAGGTTTATAGTTAGGGCTTAAATTAATGTTAGAGTTAGGGTAATGATAGGTTTAGGTTTAGTTTCAGGTTAGGTTCACGGTAATAGATTGGGTTAAGTTTAGGGATAGGTTTAGGTTCATGCCTAGGGTTAGCCTTAGGGTTATGGTTTTGGTTATGGTAATGGAGAGAGTTAGAGTTAGAGATCGGTTACGGCTAGGTTTATGGTTATGAATAGGGCTAGGGTTAAAGCTAGGATTAGGTCTAGGTTTTGGATTAAGTTAGGGATAGGGTTCGGGTTAGTACTAGGGTGATGTCTAGGGCTAGTTTTAGGGTTTTAGAGCTAGAGTTAGTGTTAGGCTTAGGTTTAGGGTTAGGGTGATGTTTATAGCTCGTAGTTTTAGGGTCAGTGTCAGTTTCAGGGTTAGTTTAAGGGTTCAGCTTACAACTCATATTAGGGTAGGGTTAGGGCTAGGTTTAAGGTTAGGGTTTGGTTTAGTTTAAGGATTAGGGTTATAGCTATATCTAGGTTTTGTTTTACGGCTTGGGCTAAGGTTAGGGCTAGTGTTAGAATTAGTGTTATGGTTTGGGCTAGTGTTAGTGTTTGGTTTAGTCTTCGTGTTAGGGCTCGATTTAGAGTTAGGTTTTGTCTAAGGTTAGTGCTAGGGCAAAAGATAGGGCAAGGGTTATGGCTAGGGTTAGGGTTACATTAAGGGACTGGGTTAGAACGAGTGAGAGGTCTAATGTCAGAGTAAGAGTTAGTTTTAGGACTAGTGTTATGAATAGGGTAAAATTAGGGCTAAGATTAGGGCTAGGGTTAGTGTCAGGTTTAGGCCTAGAGTTTGGGTTAGGATTCTAATTAAGGCTATGTTTATGGCTAAAATAAGGGCTAGGGTTTGTGTTAGGGTTAGGGCTAGAATTATGGCTAGGGCTGATGTCAGGTCTGGGGTTACAGTTAGGGATAGTTTTAGGGAAAGGTTTATGGCTAGATCTATTTTAAGGGTTAGGTATCTGATAAGTGTCAAGTTTAGAGTTAGGGGCATTATTAGGGTCAGGGTCAGTGTTAGGGCTTGGTTTGTGTTTGCGTTTAGGGTTATGGCTAAAATTAGAGTTAGGGTTATGGTTAGGGTAAAGATAGGGTTAGGTTTAGGGTTCAGGTTATGTTTAGGGTAATTGATAGTTTTGGAGATAGTGATAGCTTTATAGTTAGTCTTAGGGTTATCATTAAGATAAAGGTTGTGTTTAGGATAATGGATGCAGTTAGAGTTAAGGTTAGGGCTAGGTTTATGGTTAGGATTAGGTCTTGGGTTAGGGTTAGGGTGAGGGTTAGGATTAAGGCTAGGTTTACGGGCTCAGATGATGGTTTGTGTTAGGGATAAGGCTAGGATTAAGGCTAGGGCAAATGTCAGGTCTAGCATTACAGTTAAGTGTTGTTGTAGGGTTTGGTTATGAATAGGTCTACTGTAAGGGTTAAGTTTAGGGTAAAGGTCAGGTTTAGAGCTAGGTGTATTATTATGGTCAGGGTAAGAATTAGGAATTGGTTTTGATTAAGGTTTAGGGTTAAGGCTCAAATTAGCATTAGGTTTAGAGTAATGGATATGGTTAGGTTTAGGGTTTTGAATAGCATTAGGGATAGCTATACAGTTAGGTTTAGTCCTATTGTTAGCATTTGAGTTAGCCTTAAGTTCAGGGTATAAGGATTACAGCTAGGGCTAGGGCTACATTTATGGTTAGGATTAGGGCTAGTGTTAGTGTTAGGGTTAGGGTTAGGGTTAAGGTTAGGTCTAGGTTTAGGGTTAGGTTTAGGGTAAGTGTTATGGTTGGAGCTAGATTTAGGGCTAGGGTGAGGGTTAGGATCAGAGCAGGTCTAGGGTAAATTTTAGGGTTAGGGCTACATTTAGCATTAGGGTTAGGGTTAGAGTTATGGTAATGGATAGACTTAGAACTAGGGTTTGGCAATGGTTACAGTTAAACTTAGGGTTAAAGTTAGGGTTAGGGATAGGGCTATGTTAATGTTTAGGGTTAGGTTTAGGGCTCAGTTTAGTAGTGATAGGGTTCGATTTACTTAATTTAAATTTCTTTGATACAATTCTGGATTCATCTTTAACTAACCTTCCTCTGTTTCCTATGTTTAGTCCTTTTGGTTCAACAGTTTAGTGTCCAGAACAGTTAATATTTTCATTTTACTTCATTTTGACCTATATGAGTAAATGTAAATGGACCTTGAAATCAAACAGGGTTTATGCTAGCTTATTGAAACTGCACACACACCCTCAATTCTTTGTGGGGACACTCTGGTATGTTCCTTGTGAGTGTAGGCCTAAGCTGAAGTATGCGAAAACAACTTTATCTAAGATCCCTTTAGTTGAAAGCAGGGAATATGCACACACTGAAATTCCTCCCATAATTGTTTTGTCAGATTTGTTTGATACTGAGTGGGATTCATTATTTATCTTGTCCCACAAAGCTCTCCAAGTGTGGGGCTTCTAGGATCAATGGTTCTCTAATCAGGTTAGGGTTAGTGTTACATTTGGGATTAGGGCTAGTGTTAGATGTAGTGTTAGGGTGAGAGTAAGTTTTGTACAAATTTCATTGATACTTGGAAGGAGTCATATTTTACCTAGCCTTAATATGCTCCTCAGGTTTGGGCCTTCTCATTTTAGTGGTTCACTAACAGGGACACTCTGTATTTTAATGTTTCACTTTATATTGACCTATATAGGTTAATGAAAATGGAGGTTGAAATTAAACCGGGTTGGTGCTAGCTGCTTGAAACTTCAAATGCTGAATCAGTTCTCTGTGGGAACTCTCTGTTTTTTTTTCCTTGTGAAAGTAGCCCTAACATGAAGATGGCAAAAACAACTTTACTCAAGAGCCCTTTAGCAGAAAACAGAGAACAGGTGGGTGGACCAAGGGTACAGAATAGAGGACACAGAGACCAATCCACAAAGTTATAACTAACTTATATTTGATAAAGGGGCTAAAAGGATGCAATGGAGGAAGGATAGCATCTTCAACAAATGGTGCTGGGAAAACTGGAAATCCATATGCAAAAAAATGAAACTGAATCACCTTCTCTGGCCATGCACAAAAGTTAACTCAAAATGGATCAAGGAGCTTGATATCAAATCAGAGACTCTGCAACTGATAGAAGAAAAAGTTGGCTCCGATCTCCATATTGTGGGGTCGGGCTCCAAATTCCTTAATAGGACACCCATAGCACAAGAGTTAATAACAAGAATCAACAAATGGGACATACTTAAACTAAAAAGTTTTTTTCTCAGAAAGAGAAACAATAAGAGAGGTAAATAGGGAGCCTACATCATGGGAACAAATTTTTACTCCTCACACTTCAGATAGAGCCCTAATATCCCGAGTATACAAATAACTCAAAAAATTAAACAATAAGAAAGCAAATAACACAATCAACAAATGGGCCAAGGACCTGAACAGATACTTCTCAGAGGAGGACATACAATCAATCAACAAGTACATGAAAAAATGCTCACCATCTCTAGAAGTCAGAGAAATGCAAATCAAAACCACCCTAAGATACCATCTCACTCCAGTAAGATTGACAGCCATTATGAAGTCAAACAAAAACAAGTGCTGGCGAGGATGTGGGGAAAAGTGTACTCTTGTACATTGCTGGTGGGACTGCAAATTGGTGCGGCCAATTTGGAAAGCAATATGGAGATTCCTGAGAAAGTTGGGAATGGAACCACCATTTGACCCAGCTATTTCCCTTCTCGGGCTATTCTATGAAGAGTGTACTACAGGGATAATGCCACATTGATATTCATAGCAGCACAATTCACAATATCTAGACTGTGGAACCAAACCAGATGCCCTTCAATAGATGAATGGATAAAAAATGTGGCATTTATACACAATGGAGTATTATGCAGGACTAAAAAATGACAAAATCATGGAATATGCAGGGAAATGGATGGCATTGGAGCAGATTATGCTAAGTGAAGCTAGTCAATCCCTAAAAAACAAATGCCAAATGTCTTCTTTGATATAATGAGAGCAACTGAGAACAGAGCAGGGAGAAAGAGCAGGTGGAAAAGATTAATATTAAACAGAGACATGATGTGGGAGGGAAAGGGAGAGAAAAAGGGAAATTGCATGGAAATGGAAGGAGACCCTCATTGTTATACAAAATTACATATAAGAGGTTGTGAGGGTAATGGGGAAAAAAACAAGGAGAAATGTATTACAGTAAATGGGGTAGAGAAAGAAGATAAGAGGGGAGGGGAGGGGGGATAGTAGAGGATAGGAAAGGTAGCAGAATACAACAGTTACTAATATGGCATTATTTAAAAAATGTGTATGTGAAACCGATGTGATTCTGCAATCTGTAAACGAGGTAAAAATGGGAGTTCATAACCTACTTGAATCTAATGTATGAAATATGATATTTCAAAAGCTTTGTAATGTTTTGAACAACCAATTAAAAAAACCCTACCTCTAATCCTAGACCTAAGCCTAGCCTTAATCCTAGTCCTATCCTTAACTGGATCCCCAACTCTAATTTTATCCCATGCCCTAGCCCAAAATATAGCTGTAACATCATGCCTTACCCTAACCCTTACTATAACCCTAACCCTAGCCCTAACTCTAGGCCAAAACCTAACACTAACCCTAGGGCTAATCCTAGCCCTAATTTAACCCTAATCCTAAACCTAATCCTATCCCTAGCCCTAGCCCTAAGACTAACTCTAACTCTCGCCCTAGCCCTATTCAAAGTTCAAACCTATCCCTTACCATAACACAACACCTAGCCCTAGCCCTATCCCCAACCCTAAATCTAACCATCACCCTAGCCCTAAACCTGGTTGTAAACTCTAAACTTAAGCCCAAACCTTACCCTAACACTATCCCTAAACCTAATTCTAATTGGAAAACTAGCTCTAACTCTACCCTAGCCCTACAATACTGAGCCATAATCCTAACCCTAATTCTTAACCTAAACCAAACACTAACCTTACACCTATCCCTAAGCTTAGCCCTATTTTGCGTCCTAACTCTAACCATAGAAATAACCCTGACTCTGACTCCTAACTCTAAACCTTGCCATAATGCTAACCCTAGAACTAGCGCTAATCAGAACACTAGTTCTTTCATTAACTGTAGCCCTAATGCTAACACAAATTCGAGCTCTAATCCGAGCCCTGACTCTAACCCTAACTCTAACTGTACCTCTAACCCATTCAATATCCCAATCCAAACCCTCTCCTTAATGCTACTCTATTACTAAACTTAATCCTTAGCTTAATCCTAACCCTAACTCTGTTACTAGTAATAAATCTAGCCCTCATTCTAGCTTTCACCCTAATCATAACCTTGACCTTTATTCTGACTCAAAAACTAACCCTGGATCTAAACCTGACCCTAACCCTAAACTGAACACTAACACTACCCCTACCAGTAAACCTATACTTAATCCTAACATTTACACTAGGACTAGACCAAACCTAATACTAAATAGAGTCATAAATCTAGCCTTAGCCCTAAACAAAAACCTAGCACTAGCCCTAACAATAATCCTTAACCTAACGTAAAGACTAAACCTATATCTAGACCAAATGCTAGTCCTAATTGTGGCCCTAAACATAAAACTAATCCTAACCCAATGATGACCCTTAATCTAATGGAAACTCTAGCTCTAAACCTTATCCTAAACAAAGACCTAATCCTAACACTAGACTTATTCATAACTCTTACCCTAACACTATACATAACCATATCCCTAGTTCTTACATTACCCATAGCCCTAATGTTAGCCCTAAACATCACACAAAACCTAGCCCTTATCCTAGCCCAAATCTAGTACTAATAATAACCCTAACCATAACCTTAGACCTAATTCTAATGCTAATGCTCGTCATTGCCCTAACCCTAGTTCAAACTCTAATCCTTAGTCTAAACATAACCTTAACCCTAAATCTCACCCTAGCCCTGACTCAAAACTTAACCCTCGCCCTAGGCCTAACCTAGCTCAAATGCCTACACTTACCCTAAACCTAACCCTAACATTAACCCTAGGCCTACCTCTAACCCTAAGCCTAAACCTAACCTTAAGCCTAGCACTAACCTTAGATCTAACCCTATCCATTACCCTAAAGACAAGCCTAACCCAAATTCTATTCCTAGTCCTAACAATAACCCTGTCGCTAACACTAACCACATCCATTACTCTAAACCTAACCAGAACCATAAACCTAATTCTATACATTATCCTAACCCTAACCCTAACCCACTGCTAATTTAAGCATTAACCCTAAATCTTAACCTAAACCAAACTCTACCCGGAACCTGACCCTAATAATACACCTAGCTCTAAACCTGACCCTTACTCTAAACCTAACCCTTATACTAGACATAGCCATAACCTAACACTAAAATTAATACTAAGCATGAACCTAGACTTGACATTAGCCCTAGCCCTAACACAAATCCTCAGCTTAACCCTAAACCTAGCCTTAATCCTAACTCAAACCCTAACCTTAGTCCTAACCCTAATTCTCACCCTCGCCATAGCCCTAAAGCTAGCTATACCCCATCCTTTCGCCTAGACCTAATCCTAACCCTAACACTAACACTAACCATAGTCCTAACCCTAACACTAACCCAAGTGCTAATCATAGCCCTAATTTAGCCCTAACCCTAAACCTACACAAAATCCTAGCCCAAAGACTAACTCGAACTGTCAAACTAGCCCTATGTCTATTTCTAACCCTATCCGTTACCATAACCCTAACACTAGCCCTAACCTTAGCCTTAATCATAGCCACAGCCCTAAACCTAGATCTAACTATAACAATAAATCTAAACCTAAACTTCACCCTACCACCAGCCCTAATACTACCACTAATCATAAAACTAGCACTAAACCTAGGCCTAGTTCTAAAACAAAACTGAGCCATATCCCTATCCCTAACCTTAGCCTAACCTTAACCCTAGACCTGACATTACCCCAAACTGTAGACCTAACCCTAGTTCTAAGCCTAGCCTTAATCCTAACCCTAATTTTAACTTTAGCCCTAACCCTAACTTTATCCCTTATTCTAGCACTAAACATAGCTGTAATATCACACATTATCCTAACCCTAATGCTAACCTTAACCCTAGCCCTAAACTTAGGCCTAAATCTAACACTAAGTAGCACTATTCCTATCCCTAATATAGCCCTAACAGTAAACCTAACCCTATACCTATCCCTATGACTAACTCTAACTCTCCCTAGCCTTATCACAAATTCTAAACCTATTCCTTATCATAACCCAAATGCTAGTGCTATTCCTAGCCCCAAACTTAGCCCTAACTTTCACCCAAGGCTTAAAACTGGGTCTAAAACTAAAATTAAGTATAAACCTCACCCTAACACTAGAACTAACCCTAATGCTATTTGGAAAACTAGCCCTAAATCTACTCTAACCATAAAACAAAACTGAGCCATAATCCTAACCCTTAACCTAAACCAAACCCTAAAGCTACACCTAGTCCTAAACTTAGCCCTAAATTGAGTCCTAACCCTAACATAGAAATAACCCTGACACTACTTCGACCCCTAACACTAAACTTAGCTCTAAACATTGCCATAATGCTTACCCTAGAACTAACCCTAAACAGAAACTTAGTTCTTTCATTTGCCAGAGCCCTAATGATAACAAAAATCCTAGCCTGAATCTGAGAACTAACCCCATTGTTTAACTTTAACCCTAACCCTAACCGTACCTTAAACCCTATCTCTTTCCCTAAGTCAAATGCTAACCCTAATGCTACCATAGTCCTAAAATTAGTTCTTCACATACCTCAAACCCTAACTCTGTTACTAGTCCTATCCTAGCCCTCATTCTAGCTCTAAACCTAACCCTAACCCTGACCCTTATACTGACCCTAACACTAACCCTAGATCTAAATCTGACCCTAACACTAAACTGAAACCTAACACTTTCCATACCAGTAAATCTATACTTAAACCTAACAGTAACACTAGCACTAGACGAAACCTAATCCTAAATATAGTCATAAATCTAGCCCTAGCCCTAAACAAAAACCTAGCACTAGCCCTAACAATAACCATTAACCTAACTTAAAGATTAACCCTATCTCTAGACCTAACGCTAATAGTAATTCTCCCACTCACTCTAAACCTAACCCTATCCTGAACAATGACCCCTAACCCTAAACAAACTCTAGCTCTAAATCTTATCCTAACCCCAAATCTAACCCTAACACTAGACATATCCATAACCCTGACCCTAAAACTAGCCATAAACATATTCCTAGCCGATATATTTCTCATAGCCCCAATGTTAGCCCTAAACCTCACACAAACCTAGCCCTTATCCTAGCCCTAAACCTAGCCCTAATCATAACCCTAACCATAATCCTAGACCTAAGCCTAATCCTACACTCACCCTAGCCCTAAACCTAGCTCAAACTCTAAACTTTACCCTAAATATAACCCTAACCCTAATCTTAGCTCTGATTCTAACCCTAAACCTCGCCCAAGACCTAACCCTAGCTCAAATGCTAATATTTTCCCTAAAATTATGTCTGACACTATCCCTAGGCCTAACCCAAACCCTACCCCTAATTGTAACCTTATCCCTAGCCATAACCTTAGCTCTAACACTATCCATTACCCTAAAGATGAGCCTAACTCATATGCTAACCCTAAACATAACGCTAACCCTATCCATTACTCTAAAGCTAACCTGAACCCTAAACCTATTCCTATCAATTACCCTATCCATTACCCTAACCCTAAAGCTAATTCAATCCTTAACCCTAAAACTTAACCTAATTAAACCCTACCCAGACCCTGACCCTGATAATACACCTAGCTTTAACCTTGAACCTTACCTTAACCTAACCTTTACACTAGATCTGACCATAACCTAACCCTAAAACTAACACTAACCATAAATCTAGACCTGACATTAGCCCTATCTCTAATCCAAAGCCTAGCCTTCATACAAACCCTTATCCTAGCACTAAACATAGCCTTAATCCTAACCCTAGCTCTAACCTTAATTCTAACCCTTGCCCTAGCCCTATAACCTAGCTATAACCCCATCCCTTCCCCTAAACCTAACCCTAATGCTAGGCCTAACCCTAAAACTAAACCTAGTCCTGAATCTAGTCCTAATTTAGCCCTAACCCTAAACTTAACCCTAACCGTAGCCCTAAGACTAACTCTAACTCTCACCCTAGCCCTATTTCTAGTTCTAACTATACGTTAATAACCCTAACACTAGCCCTAACCTTACCCTAAACATAGAAATAGCCCTAATCCTAGATCTAACCATAAAAGTAAATCTAAGCCTAAACCTTACCATACCAGTAGCACTAACACTATCACTAATCCTAAAAGTAGCCCTAACTGTAAAATAAAACTGTGATAAAGCCCTATTCCTAACCATAATTAAACCATAATCCTAGACCTGACATTAGAGCTATCCCTAATTCTTACCCTAACCCTTACACAAACCCTAACCCTACACGGAGCCTGAACCCTAGCCCTTTTTCGAGTCCATCAATAACTTGATCAGAAACACTGATCCTGACTCTGATGGTAACACCAACCCTATCTCTAATCACCACCCTAAATCTAAACCTAATCTACACACTAGATTTAGACATAATGCTAAACTTAACACTAGCCCTAATCATAACCCTATTTCTAACATTAGCCCTAGTCCTAAATAGCCTTAACCTAACACAATACCTAGACCTAATCAGAGCACTACCCTAGCTTTAAACCTACCCCTAACCCAACACTAGCCCTAATACTTAACCAAAACCTAACCATAAACCTAGACCTTGTCCTAACCCCAAATCTAACCCAAAGCATAGTCCTAAACATAACCATAATCCTAGCCCTATCCCTAGCTCTAATTTTATCCATTACCCTAAACATACACCTAGAAACATTCTAACTCTAGACCTAACACTAACAATATCTCTAACCTAACCATAGACCTAGTCCTAACCGTAGCTCTAATACAATCTATTACCCTAACCATAACCCTAACTAAGTTCTATCCCAAGGCCTAAACCTAACCCTATCCCTAACCCTAAACATATCCATTACTCTAAATTTAACCTTAACCCTAAACTTAACCACATCCATTACCCTAATCCTAACACTAACCCAAATGCTAATTTGAGCCCTAAGCGTAATCCTTATCCTAACCCATACCGTAACCCTGTCTCTGACCCTAATAATATCCCTAGCTGTAAACCTGACTTATACCTTAAACCTAACACTTACAATAGACCTGACCATAAGATTATCCTGAAACTATCCCTAACCATCACCCTAGACCTGACATTAGCCCTATTCCTAATCCTAGCCCCAACCCTAAGACAAATCCTAGCCCTAATCCTATCCCTAATCCCATTCTTAATCCTAACCCTAATTTTATGCTTTGCCCTAGCCCTAAATGTAGCTGTAACATCATACCTTACCCTAACCCTAATGCTAACCCTAACCCTAGCTCTAAACCTAGGCCTAAATGCAACTAACCATAGCTCTAATCTAGCCCTAATTTAGCCCTAACCCTAAACCTAACACTATCCCTAGCCCTAAGACTAACTCCAACTCTCACCCTAGCCCTAACTCTAGTTCTAAAACTATCTGCTACCATAACCCAAACCCTATCCATATCCCTAGCCCCAATCCTAGCCCTAACATTTACCCTAGCCCTAAACTTAGATCTAACCCGAACCTTAAGCCTAAAGCTCACTCTAACACTAGCCCTAACCCTCATGCTAATTGGAAAACTAGCCCTAACACTACCCTAGTCCTAAAACAAAATCAAGCAATAACCCTAACCCTAACCCTTAACCTAAACCAAATGCTAACCCTACACCTAGCCCTAAACGTAGCCCTAATTTGAGCCCTAAACCTAACCCTAGAAGTAACCCTGACCCTGATTCCACCCTAAATCTAAACCTGACCCTAACCAAAAACTTAACCATTACACTGGACCAAGCCATAAACCTAACACTAAATCTTTCCCTAACTGTAAACCTAGACCTGATATTAGCCATAGCCCTAATACTATCCATAACCCTAAAACAAATCCTAGTCCTCATCATAGCCCTAAACATGGTTGTAATCATAACCTAACCCTAAACCATAGATCTAACCCTAATACTAACCCTTGCCCTTGCCCTAAACCTAGTTATAACCACATCCCTTACCCTAAAATAAACCCTAAATCTAACCCTAACCCTGGTGGTAATCCTTGCCTTATCCTTAGCCCTACCACTAACTTTAAATCAAAACTTAACTCTAAATCTAACCCTAACTCGATGCCTAAGCCTAATCCTAAAACTAGCCCTAACCCTAGCCCTAACATGACCCTAGCCATAATTTAGCCCTATACCTAAACCTAACCCCAACCCTAGCGCTAAGACTAACTCTAACTCTCACACTAGCCCTATTACTCGTTCTATTTCCATCCCTTACCGTAACCCTAACCCTAGCCCTAACCCTAGTGCTAACTCTTTCCCTATCCTTATCCCTAGCACTATCCTTAGGCAAAACGTAACTCTAAATCTAGCCCTAACCCAAAGCCTAAGCCTAATCCTAACACTAGCCCAAACCATAACACTAATCCTAAAATGAGCCCTAACCCTAGCCCTATACCTAAAACAAAACTGAGCCATATCTCTAACCCTAACCATTAACCTAAACCAAACCCTAACCTTACACCTAGACCTAACCCTAGCACTAATTAGAGTTGGAAGCTGAAACCTAAAACAAACCCTGAACTTGACACTGACCCTAACATTTCTAGCTCTAAACATCACCCCAACTGTAAACCTAACCCTAAAACTAAACCTACCACTAAAACCCTAAAACTAGCCCTAATTTTAAACCTAGTACTTGCATTAGCTGTAACCCTAACCCTAGCCCTAACATAACCAAAAACCTAGCCCTAAACCAATCCCTAACCCTAGGTTTAAACCTAACCTAACCCTAGAACTAGGCCTAAGTGTAACAATAACTCTAGCCTTAAACTGATCTCTAAATCTATCCATTACCATAACCATAACCCTAACCATAATGATAACCCTAGGCATAAACCTAACCATATCCCGAATCCTAACCCTTCCATTACCCTAAACCTAACCTGAATCCTAAACCTAACTCTATCATTACCCTAACCCTAATTCTAAAAGTAATTCAAGCCCAAAATTGAAATCTTAACCTATCCAAACCCTAATACAGACATTGACCCTAATAATATCCCTAGCTATAAATTTGAACATAACCCAACACCTAACCCTTAGCCTAGATGTAGCCATAAAAATAACCCTCAAACTATCTTTAACCATAATTCTGGACCTGAAATTTGCCCTAGCCCTAATCCTAGTCCTAACCTGAAAAACACACCTAGCCCTCATCCTAGCATTAAGCTAGCCTTAATCATAACCCTAACTCTAACCATACACCTAACCCTAATTCTAATGCTCACCCTACCTCTAAACCGAGCTATAATGTCATCCCTTACCCTAAATTTAAACCTACCCCTACCCCTAACCCTAGGCTTAAGCTAAACACAAAACCTAGCCCTAATCCTAGCCCTAATTTAGCTCTATCTCTATCCCTATCCAAACCCTAGCCCTAACACTAACTCTAACTCTTGTCCTATCCCTAGTTCTTTCCCTATCCACTATCATAAACCTAACACTAGCCCTAACACTTGCCTTAAACTTAGTCCCAGCCCTAACCCTAACTCTAAATCTAACCTTAAACCTAAGCCTAAGCCTAACATTAACACTAGCCCTAACCCTAATGATAATCATAAAACTAGCACTAACCCTAATCCTAGCAGTAAATCAAAACCGAGTAATAGCCCTAACCCTAAACTTTAAATTAAACCAAACACTAACACTACACCTAGACCTAAATCTAGCCCTAATTCGAGTCCTAAGCCTCACCTTAAAACTCAACCTGACCCTGATTCATATTCTAACACTCACCCTAGCTCTAAACACTGCCCTAAACTCAAACCGAACACTAACATTAAAAATAGCCCTAATTCGAGTCTTAACGCTAGCCCTAAAACTAACCCTGATGCAGACTCCTATCCTAACAAGAACCATAGCTATAAATATCACCCTAACATTAAACATAAACCAAGCACTCAAACTACCCCTAACACTAACCCTAACCCTAAAAGTAACCCTAATAGTAACCCTAGTTCTTACATTAGCCGTTACCCTAATTCTAGCCCTGAACCTAACACAAAATCTAGCCCTAAACCTAGTTTTAACTCTAATTCTAACTCTAACCTTGGTCCAAACCAAGATATAAATCAATCCCTTACTCTAAGCGAAACTCTAAACTTAAGAGTAAACCTAGACCTATCCCTAGATCTTAGACTAACCAAAACCCTAACCCTATTAATAGTCATAACCCTAGCCTTCATTTTAGCTCTAATGCTATTCCAAAACATAATCCTATACCTCACCCTTATTCTTACCCTAACACTAAACCTAGGTCTTACCCTAACCCCAACTCTAACCACAAATTTACCATAATTCTATCCCTAGACCTAACTCTGAACCTAACTCTAAGCCTAGCCTTAGCCATAGCTCAGAACCTAACCCTTATGCTAAACAAGAACTTAAACCTAATCCTAGGTCTAACCCTCACCTTTACCCTAACACAAGACCTAATCCTAATCATAACCCTAGCCCTAAAATTAATTATAACTGTATCCATTACCCTGAACATAACCTTTACCATCATGCTAACCCTAGGCTTAACCCTAACTCTATTGCTTTCCCCAAACCTATCAATTACCCTAAACCTAACCTTCTCATTATGCTAACCCTAAACCTAATGTTAATTCGAGCACTAAACCTAACCTCAAACCTAAACCAAACCCTAACACTGACCATAACCCTAATAATTCCCCTAGCTCTAAACCTGACTCTTAACCTACCTAACCCATACACTAGACCAAGCCATAAACCTAACCCTGAAACTATTCCTAATCTTAATCCTAGACCTGATATTAACCTTAGCCATAATCTTAGCCCTAACCATAACACAAACCCTAGCCCTTATCCTAGCCCTAAACATAGCCTTAATTTTATCTCTAACCCCAACCCTAGGCCTGACCCTAACATTAATCCTAGCCCTAATCTTAGCCCTAATTTAGCCCTATTCCTAACCCTAACCTTAACCATAGCCCAAAGGCTAACTCTAACTCTCACCCTAACCCTAACTCTAGTTCTAACCCTATCCATTACTAGAACCCTAAACCTAGCCCTAACCCTTGGTCTAACCCAAGCCCTATTCAGAGCCCTGGCCATAACCCTAAATCTAACCTTAATTCTAAATCTAACCCTAAACCTAAGCCTAAACCTAAACCTAACACTAGCACTAATGCTAAAGCTAATCCTAAAACTAGCCCTAACACTCTCCCTAGCCCTAAAACAAAACTGAGCAATAGCCATAACCCTAATCCTTAACCTAAACCAAACCCTAACCCTACACCTAGCCCTAACCATATCCCTAATTCTAGTCCTATCCTTAACCCAAAAACTAACCCTGACCCTGACTCTTACCCTAACTCTAATCCTGGCTCTAAATATCATCATCACCGTAAACCTCAACCTAATACTAGACCTAGCCCTAACCCTAACCATATAACTAGCTCTAATCATAACCCTACTTCATACATTAGCTGTAGCCTTAACCCTAGCCCTAACCTAACCCAAAACCTAGCTTAAAGTGAGTCCTAACCCTATCTTTAACCCTAAACATAAACATAATCCCAACCAAAAACTAGCCCTAATCCTATACATAACCAAAGCCCTAACCATAGGTCTAAACCCTTCCATTACCCTAACAATAACTGTAACACTTAAGCTAACCCTAGGCCTAATCCTAACCTATCCATTACACTAAACCAATCCTAAACCCTAAAACTAACCCTGTCGTTACCCTAAACCTAAACTCTAACTTAACCCAAACACTAAACCTGACCCTGACCCTAAAAGTAACCCTAGATATAAAACTGAATTGTACCCTAAACCTAATCCTTACACTGGACCAAGCATAAACCTAATGCTAAATCTAGCCCTAACTACAACTCTAGACCTGACATTAGCCCTAGCCCTAATACTATTCCTAACCCTAACACAAACCCTAAACCTCATCCTAGCCATAAACCTAGCCTTAATCATACCCCTAACACTAACTAACCCTAACCCTAATACTAACCCTTGCGCTAGCCCTAAACTTAGCCCAAATCACATCCCTTACCCTAAACGTAACCCTAACTCTAACCCTTGTCATCACAATTGCCCTATCCTTAGACCTAGCTTTAACACTAGATCACAACTTAACTTTAAATCTAATCCTAACTCAATGACTAAGCCTAAAACTAGCCCTAAACCTGATGCTAATTCTAAAACTAGCTCTAACCCTAGCCCTAAAACTAACCCTAGCCATAATTTAGCCCTAGCCCTAACCCTAACCGTAGCCCTAAGAATAACTCTAACTCTCACATTGGCTCTATCATTCATCTAATCGTATCCCTTCCCATTAAACTAACCTCTCCCAAATCCTAGTCCTAACCATTGCCCTATTGTTAGCCCAAACACTAACCTTAGATAAAAACCTAAGTCTAAATTTAACCCTAAACAGAAGCCTAAGCCTAAATCTAACACTAGCCCTAACCTTAACACTAATTCTGAAAATTTCACTAACCCTAACCCTAGCCCTAAAACCAAAGAGAGCCAAAGCTCTAACCCTAACCCTTAACCTAAACCAAGCCCTAACCCTACTCCTAGCCCTAAACCAAGCCCTATTCGAGTTTTAAGCGAAATCCTAAAACTAACCCTGACCCTTACTCTGACCATAACACTAATTCGAGGTCTAAACATCACTGTAACCCTAAACCTAAACCTAACAGTAAACCTAGCCCTAAAACACTAAAATTAGTTGTAATCATAACCCTATTACTTACATTAGCCATAACCCTAACCCTATAACTAACAACCCAAAACCTAGCCCTAATCATAACCATAACCCTAGCCCTAATCTGATTTCTAACTGTATCCATTACTATAACCATAACCCTAATCCTAATGCTAATTTGAGCCCTAACTTTAAACCTTAACCTACCCCAAACCCTACCCTAGAACTTGACCCTAATAATACCCCTAGCTGTAAACCTAATGCTAACCTTAAACCTAACCCTTACATTAGACATACCCATAATCCTAATCTTAAAACTATCTTTAACCATAATTCTGGACCTGAAGTTAGCCCTAGCACTAATCCTACCCCTGTCCCTAAAAAAAAAAAAAACCCTATCCTTCTTCCTAGCACTAAAACTAGCCTTAATCATAACACTAACACTAACCCTAGCCCTAAACCTAACACAAAACCTATGCCTAATTGGAGCCCTAAACCTAGCTTTAACCCTACCTGTAACCATAACCATAGCCCTAAACCTAGCTCTAAACCAATCAGTTAACCTAAGCAATACCCCAAACCTAAGGGTAACCCTAGAACTATCACTAATCCCTTAGGCTAATCAAAACACTAACCTTATTAATAGCCCTTACCCTTGTACTCATTCTAGATCTAACCCTATACAAAACCCTAACACTAACCCTGACCCTTTTACTGACCCTAACACTAATCCTAGGTCTAATCCTAACCCTAACCCAACCCCAAAATCTACCGTAATCCTATTCCTAGACCCAATCCTGAAACTAAATCTCAGCCTAGCCCTAACCATAGCTCAGAACCTAACCCTTACAATAAACATAACCTTAACTAAACCATAGTTATAACTCTCACCCTAACCCTATATCAAGACCTAATCCTAACCATAACCCTAGCCCTCACCTTAAGTCTAACTGTATCATTACCCTAAACATAAACCTTACCCTAATGCTAACCCTAGGCCTAACCCTAAACAAATCACTATCCCCAAACTTATCAATTATCCTAAACCTACCCTGAACCCTAGACCTAATCCAATCATTACCCTAAATCTAACCCTAATGCTAATTTGAGCCCTAACCATAAACTCAAACCTAAACCAAACCCTAACAGTGACACTGATTCTAATAATTCCCCTAGCTCTAAAACTCACTCTTATCCTATACCTAACCCTTACACAAGACCTAGCCATAAAACTAACCATAAAACTATCCCTAAGCATAACCCTGGACTTGATATTAGCCATAGCCATAATACTAGCCCTAACCCTAACACAAACCCTAGCCCTTATCCTAGCCCTAAAAATAACCTTAATTATAACCATAACCATAACCCTAGGCCTAAGTTTAACACTAACCCTACCCCTAATCTTAGACCTAATTTAGCCCTATTCCTAACCTTAACCTTAACCTTAACCCTAGCTCAAAGACTAACCCTAACTCTGACTTTGTCCCTACCTAGCTCTAAACCTTATACTTTACTGGAACCATAATCCTAGCCCAAACCATAGGTCGAACACTAGCCCTATTCATAGCCCTAGCAGCAATCCTAGATCTAACCCTAAATCTAAATCTAACCCTACCCTCTCCTAAACCTAAACCTAAACCTAGCCCTAACCCTAAGGTTAATCCTAAAACTAGCACTAACCCTAAAACAAAACCAAGCCATAGACCTAACCCTAACTGTTAATATAAACTAAGCCTTAACCTTACACTTAGCCATAACTCTAGCCCTAATTTGAGTTTTAGACCAAACCCTAAAACTAACCCTGACCCTAACTCTGACCTTAACACTAAACCTAGCTCTAAACATCACCTAACCCTATACCTAAACCTAACAATAGATCTAGCCCTAACCCAAACCCTAAACCTAAAATTAGACCTAATCGCAACCCTGGTACTTACATTAGTCGTTACCCTAAACCTAAAACTATTTTTACCATAACACTAGACCTGAAATTAGTCCTAGCCATAATCCTAGCCCTAAACCTAGGCTTAATCCTAAACCAAACAATATCCTGAGCCCTAACCCTAATTCTATTCCTCACCCTAGCCCTAAACCTACCTATAACCTCATCCTATACCCAAAAAATAACCATATCCCTAAACTTAACCCTAAATCAAGGCTAACCCAAAGCCTTGTGCTAATCCTAGCCTTTATTTAATCCTATCCTAAACCTAAACCTAGCCATAAGACTAACTATAACTCTTGCCCCAGCCCTTCCCTAGTTCTATCCTTAGCCTTAATCCTAACCATAGATCTAAGCCCTAAGTCTAATCTAAACCTAACTCTAAATTCAACTGTAACAATAATCCTAAACCAAACCCTAACGCTACCCCTAATAATAACGCTAATCCTAAAACTTGCCCTATCCCTATCCCTAGCCATAAACCAAAAACAAGCCATAGCCCTAATCCTAATATTTAACCTAAATTGAACCCTAACCGTACAACTAGCCCTAAAACTAACTCTAAAATTACTTCTGACCCTAACACTGACCCTAACACTAATCCTAGCCCCTTAAAAATCACCATAACCTTAAATTAACCCTAACACAACACTATATCTAGCCTTAACGAAACCCTAAATCTAGCCTTAATCATAACCCTATTTCATACATTAGTCATGGTGCTAACCGTAGCCCTACCTAAGCCTAAAACAAATTCTACTCAAATCCGAGCCCTAACCCTAGCTTTAACCCTAATACTATGCCTAACCCTAACCCTAACACTACTCCTAATCTTAACTCTAACGCTATTCCCATACACTAAGCCAAATGCTAACCCAAATGGTAATCATAGTCCTAATCCTAATCCTTAGCTCTAACTTAAACTCTAACAATAATACTTGTCTTAATCCTAGCCCTCATCTACCTTTAATCCTAACCCTGACCCTCATCTGACGCTAAGAGTATCCCTAGGTCTAAACCTGACCCTAACCCTAAACAAAACCCTCACACTAGCCCTACTGGTAAACCTATACCTATACCTAAGCCTAACACTAGACCTAGACCCAAATCTAATCCTAAATATAGCTATAACTCTAGCCCTAGACCTAAATAAAAACCTAGCATTATCCCCTAACAGTAACCTTTAACCTAAACACGAACACTTACCCTACCCCTAGACCTAAACGTAGTGGTAATTCTGGCTCTAACCCTAACCATAACTCTATCCCAAAACCTGACCCTGATTCTAACATTGAACCTAGCTTTAAACCTGACAATAACCCAAAACCTAGACCTAACACTAGACCTAGTCATAACCCTAACCCTAAAACTAGCCTAAACATAACCCTAGCTCTTACATTACCCATAGTCCTAACCCTAGCCCTAAACCTAACACAAAACCTAGGCCTAATCCTAGGCCAAAACTTAGCTCTAAGCATAAGCCTCAGCCTAAACCTAGCCCTAAACCTAGCCCTAACCTAAGCCTCACCTTAGACCTAACTCTAGCTCAAAGCCTAACCTCTACACTAAACATAACCCTAGCTCTATCTAAACCCTAACCCTAACCCTATCCCTAATCCTAACATTAAACATAGCCTGAACTTTAGCTCTAACCATATTCATTACCCTAACCCTAACCCTAACCCTAATTAAAATCCTATCCGTAACACTATACCTAACTGTAACCATAAATGTATACCTAGACCTAAACCTAAACCTAACCCTCACCCTAGCCCTAACACTAGCTCAAACACTAACCCATACCCTAACTTAACCATAACCCTAGCCCTAAACCTAACACTTACTCTAACCCTAAAACTTACCCCAAATCACACCCTAGCTCTATCCCTAAACCTAGCACTAATCCTAGACTTAATCCAAACTATAACCTAGCCCTAACCGTAGCTCTATACCTATCCATTACTCTAAACATAACCCTAAGACTGATGCTAAACCTAACCCATCCATTACCCTAAACCTTAACTGAAACCTAAACTAAACCCTATCCATTATGCTACCCCTAAACCTACCTCTAATGCTAATTTGAGCCCTAATCTTAAACTTTTAGCTAAACCAAATGCTAACCCTGATCCTGACCCTGACCCTAATAATAACCCTAGCCCTAAAGCTGACCTAACTAAACTAACTAAACCTAACTCTTAAACTAGACCTAGCAATAACCTAACCCTAAAATTATTTTTTAATGTTAACCCTTGACCTGATATTAGCCCTAGACCTGATCCTAGCCATAACCTTAAAAGAAAACCTAGCCCTTGACGTAGCCTTAGACCTAGCCTTAATCATTAACTGAAACATAAACCTAGGCCTAATCCTAATTCTAACCCTCACCCTAGCCCTAAAGCTAGCGATAACCCCATTCATTCCCCTAAACTGAACCTTAACACCAATGCTAATCCTAAATCTAACCAAACCCCTTGGTGGGACCCTAACACTAACCCTAGCTTTAATACTATCCCTAATTTAGCCCTATCCCTAAAACCTAGCCCTAATCCGAGCCCTAATTTAGCTCTAACCTTAACCCTAACTCTAGCCCTAATTCTATCCCTAATAGAGCCCTAACCTCAACACTAACCCTAGCCCTAATCCTAGCCCTAACTTAGCCCTATCCCTAAAACTAACCAAACCCTTGGCCTAAGACTAACTCTAATTCTCACCCTTGCCCTAGCCCTAGTTCTAACTCTGTCTGTCATTGTAACCATAACCCTAGACCTAACCCATGACCTATAGTTAAACGTAGCCCTAATCCTAGATCTAATGCTAAATCCAAATCTAACCCTAACCCAAAGCCTAAGCCTAACACTAACACTAGCCCTAACCCTAATGCTAATCTTATAACTAGCCCAAACCCTAAACCTAGGACTAAAAATAAACTGAGAAACAGCCCTAAACCTAAACCTTAACTTAAACCAAACCCTAACACTACACCTAGACCCTAGACGTAACCCTAGCCCTAATTCGAGTCCTAACCCTAACCTTAAAACTTACCCTGACCCTAACTCATATCCTAACACTGACTCTAGATCTAAATACCACTCTAAACTTAACCAAACCCTAACAGTAACCCTAGCCCTAATTCAAGTCATAACCATAACCTTAAAGCTAACCCTGACCCTGACTGATATCCTAACAGTCACCCTAGCTCTAGACACAGCCCTAACCTAAACTGAACATTAACAGTAACCCTAGCTCTTATTTGAGTCCTAATCCTAACTCTAAAACTAACCCTAATGCTGAATCATATCCTAACAATAATCCTAGCTCTAAATATTTCCCTAACCTTAAACCTAAACTTAACACTAGACCTACCCCTAACCCTAACCTTAAAAATAACCCTAATTGTAACCCTGGCTCTTACATTAGACAATGCCCAAATCTAGCCCTAACCCTAACATAAAAACTTGCCCTAATCCAAGCTCTAAACCTATATTAAACCCTAACCCTAACTGTAACTCTAGCATTAACCCTAACTCTTAGACTATCCCTTAAACTAAGTAAAACCCTAACCCTAATGGAACCGTAGACCTATCTATAATCCTTAGGCTAACCAAAACCCAAACCCTATTAATAGCCCTAACCCTAGCCCTCATTCTAGCTCTAACCCTATCCCAAACCCTAACACTAACCCTAAAGCTTATTCTGACCCCAACACTAATCCTAGGTCTAAAACTGACCCTAACCCTAGACCAAACCCTAACACTATCCCTAGACCTAAACCAAATCCTAAATCTAGCCTTAACTCTAGCCATAGACCTAAACATAAACCTAGCCCTAGCCCTAACAATAATCCTTAACTCAGCTCAAACACTAATCCTAACCCTAGACCTAAACATAGTCCTAATTCTGGCTATAACCCTAACACTAACTCTAACCCAAACACTTACCCTGCCTTTAGAGTAAACCTATCTCTAAATCTAACCCTACCCAAAAATCTAAACCTAACACTAGACTTAGCAATAACCCTAACCCTACAATGATCCCTCAACATAACCTTAGCTCTTACATTGCCTATAGTCCTAACCCTAGGTCTAAACCTAACACAAAACCTAGAGCTAATCCTAGGCCTTAAGCATTACCCTAACCCTAACCCTAACCTAACCCTCACCTTAGTCCTAATCCTAGCTCAAAGCCTAAACATTACTCTAAACATAAACCCACACCTATCCCTCAATCTAACCCTAACTGTAGCCCTAATGTTAACTTTAACCCTAGCCCTAAACCTAGCTCTAAACCTACCCATTACTCTAAACCTAAACCTAACTTTATTGATAATCCTAGGCTTAATGATAAACCTAAACCTAATTGGAAAACTAAACCTAGACCTAACCTTAAACCTCATACTTGCCATAGACCTAACCCTAGCTCAAGCCCTAACCCTTATTATATACCTAAACATAACCATAGCCGTAACTCTAAGCCTAAACTTAATCTAACGTTAAACATAGCCCTAAATCTATATCTAATCATATACATTATCCTAACCCTATCCCTAATGATGTACCTAGCTCTAATCCTAACCCTAACCCTATGAGTACTATAATCTTATCCCTAGAATAACCCTAAACCTAACCCTCACTCTAGCCCTAACAAATGCTAACCCTGACCCTTACCCTAATGACAACCCTAGCCGTAAATCTGACCTTTAATTTAAACCTAACTCTTACACTAGACCTAGCCATAACCTAACCCTAAAACTTTCCTTAATATTAACCCTAGACCTGATACTAGCACTAGACCTGATTCAAGCCATAACCCTAACAGAAACCCTAGCCCTTAACCTAGCACTAAACCTAGACTTAATCCTAAACTGAACCATAACCCTAGGCCCAATCCTAATTCTAACCCTCATCATAGCCCTAAAGCTAGCTATAACCCAACTCATTCCCCTAAATTTAATGTTAACACAAATGCTAACCCTAACTCTAGCCTAACCCCTTGGTTTACCCCTAACACTAACACTAGCTTTAATACTAGCCCTAATTTAGCACTAACCCTAACACTAACCCTAGCCCTAATCCTAGCACTAATTTAGCTCTAAACTTAACTGTAACTTTAGCCCTAATCTTGGCCCTAATTTAACCCTAACCCTAACCATAAGACTACCACTAGGATGAACTCAAATACTCGCCCTAGCCGTATCCCTAGTTCTAACCATATTCATTACTATAACCCTAACCCTCACCCTAAACTTAGTGCTAGCCCTAGCCCTAACCCTAGATCTAACCCTAACTCTAAATCTAACCTTAAGCCTATGCCTATACCTCAACCTAACATTGGCTGTAATCCTGATGCTAATCCATAATCTAGCCATAACCATAGCCCTAGCCCTAAAAAACCCAACCTATATCCCTAACCCTTAACGTAAAACAAACCCTAACCATAACCTAGTACTAATGTTAGCCCTAATTCAAGTTTTAACCCTAACCCTAAAACTATCCCTGACACTGACACTGACCCTAACAATAACCCTAGCTCTAAACATCACCCTAAGCCAAAACCAAACCGTAATACTAGCCCTAGCCCTAACCCTAACCCTAAAAGTAGCACTAATTGCAAAAATAGTTCATACATTAGCCATAGCCCTAACCCTAGCCCTAACCAAACCTCAAACCAAGCCCTAATCCGAGCCTTTACCATAGCTTTAATCCTAACCCTAAACCTAACCCTAACCCAGAACATAGCCCTAAACCTTACCCTAACACTAGCCAGAATTCTAACCATTACTCTAGCACTATTACTAGCTCAAACCCTATCCATTACCCTAACCATAACCATAACTCTAAAAGTAACCCTAGGCCTAACCCTAAACTTATCCCTAACCCTAACCTATTTTATTAACCTAAACCTAACCTGAACCCTAAACTGAACCCTATCATTACCCTAACCCTAACCATAATGCTAATTCAAGCCCTAACCCTAAACCTTAACCTAACCCAAACCCAAACTCTGACCCTTTTCGTGATAATATACCTCACTCTAACCCTGATCCTATCCTAAACCTAAACCTTATACAAGACATACCCATAAAACTGAACCTAAAACTATTCCTAAACATAACGTTAGACCTGACATTTGCCCTAGTCGTAATTCTAGCCCTAAACTTAACACAAACCAAAGCCATAACCCTAACACTAGCCCTAATCCTATCTATAACCTAGCCCTAAATTTATCTCTAACCCTACCAATTACCCTAAGCATAACCTTAATTATAATGCTAAACCTAGGCCTAAATCTAACCCTATCCCTATCCATTACCCTATCCATTATGCTAAATATAACCTGAACCCTAAACCAATCCCTATCATTACCCTAACCCAAACCCTAATACTAATTCGAGCCCTAACCCTAAACCCTAACCTAAACAACACTCTAAATATGATCCTGACCCTAATAATACCCCTAGCTCTAAATGTGACCCTTACCCTAAACCTAACACTTACACTTAACATAGCCATAAACCTAACCCTAAAATTATCCCTAAATGTAACCCTAGATCTGACATTCACCCTTACACTAATCATACCCCTAACCCTAATACAAACCTTAGCCCTCATCCTAGGCCTAAACCTAGCCTTAATTATAACTCTAATGAACCCTAGCCCTAACCCTAATTCTAACCTTCAACCTATCCCTATCCCTAGCTCTAACCCCATCGCTTACACTAAACCTAACCCTAAGCCTAAAACTAACCCTAGCCCTAAATAACCATAAACCTAGCCCTACTAGTAGCCCTAATTAAACCCTATTCCTTACCAAACTGTAAGTTAAGCCATAAGACTAACTCTCACTCTCACCCTACCCCTATTCCTAGTTCTAAACCTATCCCTTACCATAACCCTAATCCTAGCCATAAAGCAAGAACTAACAGTAGCCCTATCATTAGTCCTAGACCTAACCCTAGATTTAATCCTAAATATAAATCTACCTTTAACCCTAAGCCTAAACCTAAACCTAACCCTAGCCTTAAGCCTAATGCTAAGCCTAAAACTATCCCTAACCATAGCCCTAGTCCTAAAACAAAACCAAGCCATAGCCCTAACTTTAAAACATAACCTAAACCAAAACCTAACCCTACACTTAGACCTAACCCTAGCCCTAATTTGAGTCCAAAACCTCACCCTAAATCTACTGTGACCTTGAATTTGACCCTAATACTAATCCTGGCTCTAAAAGTTATACCTAAAACTACCACTACACCTAGTCCTAATCCTAATCCTTTAATTTAAGCCCAAATCATAACCCTAGTCCATACATTGGCCATAACCCTTAAACTAGCGCTAACTCTAACCAAAACCTAGCCTTAATTCAAGACCTAACCCTAGCTTTAACCCTAACCCTAAACCTAACACTAGCCCTAACCCTAACCCTAAACATAGCCCTAATCCTAGTTCTAATCCAATCCCTTATTCTAAGTTAACCCTAACCCTAATGTTAAACCTAGGCCTAACCCTAAACCTTAGCCTAACCCAAACCCTCACCCTATTAATAGTCCTAATCCTAGCCCTCATTCTAGCTCTAACCATAACCCTAGGGTCAGAATAAGTGTCATGTTTAGGGTTAGGGTTTGGGTTATGGTTAGAGTTAAACCTGACCCTAACAATATGGGATATGGTTAGAGTCTAAACTTGATCCTAATCATAAACGGAACTCTAACACTAGCACTAGCAATAAACCAATACCAAAACCTAACCCTAACAGTAGACCTAGACCTAAATCTAATCCTAAATCTAGCCATATGTCTAGGCCTAGACTTAAAAAAACCTAGCCCTAGCCCGAATGATAACCTCTAACCTAACACAAACACTAACCCTACCCCTAGACCTAACCTTAGTGATAATTCTGGGTTTAACCCTAAACCTAACTATAACCTGAACACTGACCCTGACCCTAACACTAACCCTAGCTTTAAATATCATGCTAACAGTAACCCTAACCCTAATACTTGACCTAGCAGTAACACTTACCCAAAAAGTAGCCCTAATCTAAACCCTGGTTTATACATTACTTGTAGGCCTAACACTAGCCCCAATCTAAACCAAAATCTGGCCCTAATCCAATAACTAATCCTAGTTTTAACCATAACCCATACCCTAACCCTAGTTCGAACCCTAGTTCTTACCCTAGCTCTTACCTTATCCATTATCTTAAGCTAAACTCTAAACCTAATGCTAACGTTAGTCCTAACCCTAAGCCATAGCCTAACCAAATCCTAACCATATTACTAGTCTTAACCCTAAACTTCGTTCTAGCTGTAAACCTAACCCAAACCCAAACCCTAACCCTGACACTTATTCTGACCCTAACACTAACCGTAGGGTAAACCTGACCATAACCTGAAACCTAAACCTATAATTAGCCCTACCAGTAATCCTATACTTAATCCTAAACCTAAAACTAGAATTAGACTTAAAACCTAATCCTAATCTAGCCATATCTCAAGCCTTAAACCTGAACAACAACCTAGCTCTAGCGCTAACAATAACCCTTAACCTAACCCAAACACTAAACCTACCCCTAGAACTAACCCTAGTCTTAATTCTGACACTAACACCAACACTAACTCTAACCTGAACACTGTCCTGACCCTAACATAATCCTAGCTCCAAAGCTTACTCTAAAAAAATACTTAAACCTAACACTAAACCTAGCCATTACCCTAACCCTAAAACCTTCCCTAATCATAACCCTACCTCTTACATTACTCATGGCCCTAACCGTAGGCCTAAACTGTCCCTAATCTTATCCCTAATCCTAGGCCTGAACATTGCCCTAAGTGTAACACTAAACCTAACCTTACCCCTAACCCTAACGCTAAGCCTCGCTTTAGAACTAACCCTAGCTCAAAGCCTAAAGTTTACCCTTAACATAACCCTAGCTCTATCACAAACCCTATCCTAACACTACCCCTAATCCTAACCTTAACCATAGACCTAAACATAGTTCTAATTATATCCACTACCCTCACCCTATCCCTAATCCTAACCATAACCCTAGCCCTAAACCTAGCTCTAATTCTATTCATTACCCTTACCATAATTTTAACCCTAATGCTAACCCTAGGGTTAACCCTAACCCTATCACAATCCCTATACGTATCCATTGCCCTAAAACTAACCTGAACCCTAATCCTAAGCCTATTCATTACACTAACTCTAATTCTAACCCTAATACTAATTTAAGCCCTAAACCTAAACCTTAACCTAAACCAAACCTTAAGCCAAAAACCGACCCTAATAATACACATAGCTGTAAACTTGACCCTTACCCTAAATTTAACCCTTACACTAGACCTAACCATAAATATAACCCGAAACCTATCCCTAACTATATCTCTAAACCTGACATTAGCCCTAGCCCTAATCCTAGCCCTAACCCTAGCACAAACACCATGTCTTATTTTAGCCTCAAACCTAGCCTTAATCATAACCCTAACCCTAATTTTAACCCTTTCCCTACATCTAAACCTAGTTATGCTTACCCTAAACCTAACCCAAACCCTAACCCTAACAATAACCTCAGCCCTAACCTTAACCCTAAGACTAAACTTAACTCTAACCCTAGGCCTTATCCTAAACCTAAACCTAACCCTAGATTTAAGACTAACTATAACTTTCGTCTTAGCCCTAGCCCTAATTCTAACCCTATCACCACAACCTTTTTCCTAGCCATAGCCTAGAAAAACTCTAGCCCTAGCCTTACACCTAGCCCTAAACCTAGATCTAAACCTAACTCTAAATCTAACCCTAATTCTACACATAAACCTAAAGCTAACACTAGCCCTAACCCTAATGCTAATCCGAAAACTAGCCCTAATTATAGGATTAGTTCTAAAAAAAAACTGAGCCATAACACTAACCCTAAATTTTTACCTAAACCAAACCCTAACTTTACATCTATCCTTAAGCCTCGCCCTAATTTGAGTCCTAATCTTAACCCTAAAACTACCCATGAACCTGTCTCTGACATTAACACTAACCCTACCTCTAAACATCACCCTAAACCTAAACTTTACCCTAACATGGCATCTGATCCTAACCCTAATTCTAAAACTAGTTCTAATCATAACCCTAGATCATATATTAGCTATAGCCTTAAACCCAATATTAACCAAAACCTAGCCCAAATCTGAGACCTAACTCTAGCTTTCACCCTAAACCTAACCCTAACACTAGCCCTAAGCCTAACCCAAAACCTAACTCTTAGCCTAACTCTTACCTTATCCTTTACCCTAGCAAAACCCCAACCCTAATGCTAACCCTAGTCCTAAAACTAATTCTTAGTCTAACCCAAACCCTAACCCTATTACTAGTCCTAACCCTAGCCCTCATTCTTGTTTTAAACAAAAGCCAAATCATAACTCTAACCTTGAACCTTATTCTGTCCCTGAACCTAAATCAAACTCTAATACTAGAGCCTACCCATAACCCTATATTAAACCTAACCCTAACACTAGCCCTAGATTAAACCTAATCCAAAATCTAGCCATGTCTTTAACCAAGACCTAAACAAAAAACTAGCCCTAGCTCTAATGATAATCCTTAACCTAAGCCAAACACTAACCTTAACTCTAGACCTAACCAATCCGAATTCTGGCTCTCACCCTAACCCTAAGCCAAATAAAAAAAAGAGACCCTGACACTAACACTAAACCTAGCTATAAAACTGACCCTAACAGAAACCTAAACCTAACACTAGAACTAGCCATAACTGTAAACATAACACTTACCTTACCATAGCTCTAAAACTAGCTCTAAACCTAACACAAAACCTACCCCTAATCCTAGGCCTAAATCTAGCCCAAAGCGTAATCTTAACCCTAGCCTAACCTTATCCCTTATCCTAAGCCTAACCCTCACGCTAACCCTAAGCCTCACCTTAGACCTGACCCTAGATAAAACATAAAACCGAACCCTAAACATAACCCTAGCCCTATCCCTAAACCTAATCCTAATCCTAGCCCTAATCATAATGTTAAAACTAGGCCTAATAATATCTTTAAAATTATCCATTACCCTAAACTGAACCTTAAACCTAATAATAACCCTAGCTCTAATACTAATTGTAAACCTAATCCTAAACCTAACCCTAAACTAAACTCTCATTGTAGCCTTAACCCTAGATAAAACCCTAACCCTTACTCTAACACTAACCTTAGCCCTAACCCTATCACTAACCCTAAACCTAAAACTACCCCTAACCCTAACCTGACATCTAACCCTATCTACTACCCTAACTCTAATGATAATCTTAGCCCTAACCCTAACACTAACCCTAAAATAAAACTACCCCTAACGCTAACTCATCATCTAACCCTATCCATTAACCTAACTCTAAAGATAACCTTAGCCCTAAACCTAACACTAATCCTAACCTTAACCATAAATCAAATCTAACCCTAGAAATAATCCTAAACCTAATCCTCACCCTAGCACTAACACTAGCTCTAATGCTATTCATTACCCTAACAATAACCCTAACCCAAATACTAACCATAGACCTAACCCTAACCCTGTCACTCACCCTAACCCTAACAATTACCCTAATCTTAATCTGAATTCTAAACCTAAACCTATCCATAAGCCTAACCCTAATTATAACCCTATCGTTAATTTGAGCCCTAACCCTAATAATTAATCTTACACAAACCAGAAACCTGACCCTGACCCTGAAAATACACCTTACTCTTACCCTGGGCCATACCCTAAACCTAATATTAGACCTAGCCATGAACCTAACCCTATAACTATCCCTAGCTGTAACCCTAAACCTGGCATTATCCCTATCCCTAAAACTTGCCCTAACCCTAACACAAAACCTAGCCCTCTTCCTAATCCAAAATCTAGCCTTAATTCTAACAAATATAACCCTAGACCTAAACCTAATTCTAATTATCGCCCTAGCCTTAAACCTAGCTATAACCCAATCCCTTTACCTAAAGGTAACCCTAAACCTAATCCTAAACATAGCCCTAACCCTAGGCCTAACCATCACACCAATCCTAGACACATTCCTAGCACTAAACTTAACCCTAACCCTAGCCTTAAGACTAACTCTGACTATTACCCTAGCTCTATTCCTAATTCTAACACTATTGCTTTCTATAACCCAAACACTAGACATAACCTTAGCCCTAATACTAACCAAAGCCCTAACTCTTAGAATTAACCATAACTCTAAATGTACCTCTAAGGCTAATCTAACCCTATCACTAGCAATAACACTAACATTAATTGTAAAACTACCCTTAACTTTATCCTTAGCCCTAAAACATAACAAGCCATAGCACTAAACCTAAACTTTAACGAAACCAAATCCTAATCCTACATCTAGCAATAAGACTACCCCTAATTCGAGTCCTATCCCTAACCCTAAAACTAATCCTGACCCTGACTATGAACCTAACACTAATCCTAGCTCAAAACATCACCCTGAACTTAACCTAACCATAAAACTAGACTTAGACCTAACCGTAACCCTAAATTAGCCGTAATCATAAACCTAGTTCTTACATTAGCTGTATCCCTAAAACTAGCCCTAATGTTACCCAAAATCTACCCTAATGTAAGCCCCAACCCTAGATTTAACCCTAACTCTAAACCTTAACCAAGTCCTAACACTTACCCTAAACCGAACCTTAACTTTAATACTTGCCCTAACCCTAAACCTAACACAAACCCTAACAATAACATTAACCATAACCCTAGCCCTAAACCTAGCTCTAATCCTATCCATTACTCTAACCTAAGCCTAATTTTAATACTAATGCTAAGCCTCGGCCTAAGCAAAACACATTCAGTAACCCTAACCTATCATTACCCTAAAACAAAACCCTAAAGCTAACCTAACAAACACTAAACTTAGACATAACACTAACCCTAAAACTAGCACTAATTGTAACCCTAGTTCTTATATTAACCGTAGCCCTAAAGCTAACACAAAACCTAGCCTAGCCCAAATCTAAGCTCTAACCCTAGCTTTAAACTAAACCAATACCTAAACCTAGCCCTAACACTAGCGCTGACCCTATTCCTTACCCTAAGCCAAACTCTAACATTAAAGCTACCCTAGTCCTAAATCTAATTCTTAGCCTAACCCAAAACCTAACTTTATTACTAGTCCTAACCCTCATCCTGAATATAGCACTATCACTATCCCAAACCCTAACTAAAAATAAACCTAAAACTACCCCTAACCTACACATAACCCTATATCTAAACCTAATCCTAAACCTTATTCTGACCCTAACAATAACCATAGGTCTAAACCTGACCCTAACCCTAAACCGACCCTTAATATTGGCACTACCGGTAACCCTATACCTAAACATTTCCTTAACACTAGACCTAGACCTACACTTAATCCTTTATCTAGTTATAACTCTAGCCCTAGCCCTAGACAAAAACTTAGTCCTAGCCCTAATAATAACCCTTAAACTAACCCAAACACTAACCCTACCCCTAGATTAAACCATAGACCTAATGCTGGCCCTAACAATAAACCTAACCCTAAACCAAACACTGACCTTTACCCTAAAACAAACCTAGCTCTAAACTTTATCCTAAAAGAAAAACATAACTCTAACACTAGACCTAGCCATATCAATAACCTGAAACTAGCCATCATCATAGGCAAAAACCTTCCTCTAACTCTATCCATTACCCTATCCTTAACCCTAACCCTAATGCTAACCTTAGCCCTAACCCTCACACTGACTCTAACCCTAGTCCTCGCCCTAGTCCAAACACTAGCTCAATCCCTAACTCTTAAACTTAACCTGACCCTAACACTAACAAATGGCCTAAACCTAAACCTAACCTTAATCCTAGCCCTAATCCTAATCTTAACTCTATCACTAAACCTAGCTCTAAGCCTACATATTACCCTAACTCTAACTCTAAACTTATTGATAACCCTAGCCCAAACCCTAGCACTAACCCTAACCCTAACTCTGACCCTAACCCTGATGATAACCCTAGCCCTTACCCTAAATCTACCCTAATCCTAACCCTGATGATAACCCTAGCCCTTACCCTAATCTACCCTAATCCTAACCCTAAACATAACCATAAATCTAACGCTTCCATAGAGTTAACCCTTGCTCAAACCCTACCCATTACCCTAAACCTAACCCTAGGCATATCCCTAATCCTAAACTTAAGCTAAACCTAACCCTAACTCTAACACAACATCAAACCCTATCCAATACCCTAAACCTAATGATAACCCTAGCCCTAAACTTAACACTAATCTATACTCTAACCATAACTATTACCTAGACCTAACCATAAAGCTAACTTTTGCCCTAGTGCTAACCATAGCTCAAACTCTAAATCATATCCTAAACCTAAACCTAAACCTAACCCTAGGCCTACCCTTCACTCTAGCCCTAATACGAACCCTAACCCTAACACTAACCCTTTCCTTTATCCTAAGCACAACTGTAAACCTAAGGCAAACCCTTGGCCTAACACTAACCCATTGCTAACTCTAACCCTATCAATTACCATAAATATAACATGAAACCTAAACCTAAACCTATTATTACCCTAACCAAACCCTAATGCTAATTTAAGCTCTAAACCTAAATCCTACCTAAACCAAACCCGAAACCTAATTCTAACCCTAATAATGCCCCTAGCTCTAGACCTGACCCTTAACCTAAACCAAACCCTTACACTAGACCTAGCCATAAATCTAAGCCTCAATCTATTCCTAATGTAAGCCTCGACCTAACACTAACCCTAGACTTAATTCTTGCCATAAACCTAAAACAAATCCTAGCCCTCATCCTAGCCCTAAATCTAGCCTTATTATGAAACAAAACCATAACCCAAGCCCTAACTGAATTCTAACCTTCGACTTAGTTCTAAAACTAGCTCTAACCCCATTTCTTCCCCTAAACCTAACCCTATCCCTAAACCTAAACTTAAGCCTAAAACTAGGACCAACCCTAATACAAATGCTAGACCTAATCCCAGCCCTAATTTAGCCCTAAACCAAACCTAACCCTAGCTCTAAGACTAACTCTAACTCTCGCCTTAGTCCTATTTCTACTTCTAACCCTATCCCTTACCATAATCCTATCACTTGCCTTTACATTAGCCTAAGCCTAGTTCTAGCCCTAATCCTATATTTAACTCTAACTCTAAATCTAACCCTAACACTAAGCTAAACCTCTCACTAACATAAGCAGTAAAACACTAATGCTAATCCTAAAACTAGCCCTAACCTAGCCCTCTAAAACAACCTAGCCATAGCCCTAACCTTAACTTTTAACATAAACCAAACCCTAAGCCTACACCTAGCCCTAAACCTAGTGCTAATTCAAGTCCTATCCCTAACACTAAAACAAACCCTGACCCTGACTCTGACCTTAACACTACCTGTAGCTCTAAACATCACTCAAAACCTATACCTAAACCTAACCTTGACCTAGCCTTAACCCTAACCCGAAAACTAGTTCTAACCGTAACCCTAGTTATCACATTGGCTGTAGCCCTAAATAGACCTAACCTAACCCAAAATCTATCCCTAATTGGAGCCCTAACCCTAGCTCTAGCCCTAATCCTATATCTAACCCTAACTCTAAATCTAACCCTTACCTTAAGCTAAAACTCTCACTAACACAAGCCATAACACTAATACTAATCCGAAAACTAGCCTTGCCCTAGCCCTAGCCCTACAAAACAACCGAGCCATAGCTCGGGATAGGGTTAGGGTTAAGGTTACGTTTAGAGTTAGTGTTAGGGTGAGGTTTAGGGTAAGTTTATGGGTTAGTGTTAGGGTTAGGTTTAGGGTTAATGCTAGGGTTAGGGTTAGGGATTTTTTAGGGTTAGGGTTAGTGTTACTATTAGGATTTGTGTAAGGCTTATGGTTTTTGTAAGGGTTAGGGTTACGGTTATGTTTAAAGTCAGGGTTAAGGTTGGTGTTAGCATTAGGGTTAGGCTATGTGTTAGGGTTCTGGTTAGGGTTATGGTGAGTTTTAGTGTTAGGGTTAGGTTTAGGGTTAAGGTTAGTGTAAGGGTTACATTTATGGTGAGAATTAGGGTTAGTCTTAGATTTTGGGTTTGTGTTTCTCTTAGGGTTAGTGTTTGGGTTAGAGTTAAGATTTGGCTTAGGGTTATGGTTCGTGTTAGGGTTAGTGTTATGGTTAAGGTTCAGATAAGTGTTATGGTTAGGGTTGGGATTAGTGTTAGGTTTAGGGTTAAGGTTAGGGTTAGTGTAAGTGTTATGTTTAGGGTTAGGGTTATGGTTATATTTAGTGTTAAGATGAGGGTTAGTATTAGTGTAAAAATAAGGGTTAGGGTTAGATTTAGTGTTAGTGTTTGTGTTAGGGTTAGGGTTAGTGTTAATATTAGAGTTAGGGTTAGGGTTAGTTTTATGGTTTCGGTTAGGATTTGGGTTTATATTTAGTGTTTCTGTTAGAGTTAGTGTTAGGTTTAGGGTTAGGGTTAGAATTAGTATTATGTTTATGGTTAGGGTTTAGTTCGGGGTTAGTGTTAGGGTAAGGGTCAGACTTTGTGTTAATTATAGGGTTAGAGTGAGAGTTAGTGTTATGGTTATGGTTAAGATTCCTGTTAAAATTAGGTATAGGTTTAAAGTAAGGTAATGGTTATGGTTAGGGTTCGTGTTAGGGTTAGATTTAGTGTTAATCTTAGGGTTAGGTTTTGGTTTAAGGTTGGTTTAAGAGTTAGGGTTATGGTTAGGGTAAGGTTTAGTGTTAAGTTAGTTTTGGGTTAGTGTTAGATTTTGGTTACTGTTATGGTTAGGATTAGTGTTTGTGTTAGGGTTAGGGTTAGTGTTATGGTTATGGTTTGAGTTAGAGTTTATGTTAGGTTTAGGTTGAGGTTTAGTGTTTGTTCTAGTTTTAGGGTAGGTTTATGTTTAGTGTTAGGGTTATCATTAGGATTATTGTTAGGGTTAGGGTTTGGTTTTGGGTTAGTGTTAGGTTTAATATTATGATTAGGGTTAATGCTATGGTTAGTTTTAAGTTTTGTGTAAGGTTTAGGGTTAGGGTTATGGTTATAGTCACGGTTTGGATTAGTTTAGGTTGAGGATTAGGGTTAGGGTTATGATTAGGATTATTGTTATGGTTAGGGTATGTTTTGGGGTTAGTGGTAGGTTTAGTGTTAGGGTTAGGGTTAATGCTATGGTTAAGTTTAAGTTTTGTGTAAGCTTTAGAGTTAGGGTTATGGTTACAGTCATGGTTTGAATTAGTTTAGTTTGACGATTAGGGTTAGGGATAGAGTTATGGTAAGGTTTAAAGTTAGGGTTACAGTTAGGGTTAAGGTTAGGGCTAGTTTTAGTGTTCAGTGTAAGGTTAGTGCTAGGGCTAGGGTTAGGGTTATGATTAGTGTTAGGGTTAAGGTTAGGTTTAGGAATAGTGTTAGGTTTCATTATTAGTTTAGGGTTATTGTTAGGGTTATGAATAGGATAAGGGTTAGAGTTAGGATTAGGTTTATGGTTAGTATAAGAGTTACTGTTTGAGTTTGTGTTAGAATTAGGGTTAAGCTTATGGTTTGCTTTAGGGTTAGGATAAATATTATGGTTAGGATTAGTGTAAGGTTAAGGGCTAGGGTTAGCTTTAGGGTTAGTGTTAGGGTTACGGTTATGATTTGTGTTAGGGTTAGAGTTAGAGTTATGATTACAATTATGGTTAGGATTTGGGTTAGGGTTAGGGTTAGGATACAGTCAGGGTTACAGTTAGAGTTTGGGTTACTTTTATATTTAGGATTAGTTTTAGGGATAAGTTTAGTTTTAGGGTTAGGGTTATGTTTAGAATTAGGTTAAGTGTTAGAATGAGGGTTAGGTTTTGTTTTATGTTTAGGGTTAGTGTTCGGGTTACAGTGAGGGTTAGATTTAGGGTTAGGCATAGTGTTAGGATTAAACATAGTTTTAGGGATACTGTTAGGGTTATGAATAGAATAAGGTTTAGAGTTAGGTTTAAGGTTAGGGTTAGGTTAAGTATTGCTGTTTATGTTTCTGTTAGGGTTAGTGTTAGTGTTGGTGTTAGAGTTAGTGTTAATATTAGATTTAGGTTTAGGTTTAGGGTTAGGGATAGAGTTAGGGTTAGGTTAGTTTCAGTGTTAGGTTTAGTGTTATTGTTAGGATTACTTTTAGTGTTATGGTTAAATTTAGGTTCAGTAACATTTAGGGTTACGGATAGGTTAGGTTTAGGGTTAAGTTTTGGATTAGGGCTTGTGTTACGGTTAGGTTTAGTGTTAGTGTTAGGGTTACAGTTAATATTGGTGTTATGGTTAGTGTTTGGATAATTGTCAGGTGTTAGTTTAAGGGTTTGGGTTAGAATTAGGGGTAGGGTTAGTGAATTTTAGGGTTAAGGTAAGCATTAGGTTTAGGTTTAGGGTTAGGGTTAGGATCTTCGTTAGGATAAAGGTTGGGTTTTGTGTTAGTTTTAGGGTTAGAATTAGCGTTAGGGTTAGTGTTTGGGTTAGGGTTAGTTTTATCGTAATTTTTAGGGTTATGGTTAGGGTTAGTGTTCAGTAAAAAATAGGTTTCGTGTTAGGGTTAAGTTTACTCTTAGGCTTAGGTTTCGGGTTAGTGTTTGGGTTAGTGTATGTGTTAAGGTTATTGTTAATGTTAGGATTATATTAAGTGTTAGGGTTAGGTTAGGGTTACAGTTAGTGTTAGTGTTAAGTTTAGGGTAACGTTTAGTGTGAAGTTTGGGTTAGGATTAGGTTTAGTGCTAGGGTTAGGGTTACAGTTAGATTTAGGGTTAGATTTAGGTTTAGATTTAGTGTTGGGACTAGGGTTAGGGTTTGTGTTAGAGTTACAATTATGTTTAGGATTTTGATTATGGCTAGGGTTAGGTTTAGGTTAGGATCAGGATTCCGATTAGGGTTAGATTTAGAGTTATGTTTAGGGTTAACTTTAGTGTTAGGGTTAGGTTTAGGGTTAGTGTTAGGGATAGGGTTCGGGTTTGTGTTAGGCAATGTGTTAGGGTTCTGTTTAGGGTTAGGGTTGGTGTTAGGGTTAGAGTTAGGGTTAAGGTTAGGTTTAGTTGTATATTTAGTGTTTGGATTAGGGTTAGGATTAGTGTTAGGTTTAGGGTTAGGTTTATGGTAAGTGTGTATGGGTTAGGGTCAGGGTAAGTTTTAGGGTTAGGGTTAGAGTTAAGGTTAAGGTTAGAGTTAGTATTAGGGTTAAATTTAGGGTTAGGGTTAGTGTAAGGATTAGGTTTACGGTTAAGTTTAGGGTTAGGTTTAGTTTTAGGGTTAGGGTTTGTTTTAGAATTTGGGTTAGGGTTAGGGTTAGAATTAGTGTTTGGGTAAGGGTTAGTGAGTGTTAGGGTTAGGTTTAGGGTTAGTGTTAGGTTTAGGTTTAGTGTTCGTGTTATTTTTAGGGTGCGGGTTAGGGTTCGTGTTAGTGTTAGGTTTTGGTTTAGCATTATGGTCACGGTTAGTGATAGGTTTAAGTTTGGGGTTAGTGTTAGGGTTAGGTTAGGTTTAGGGTTAGAGTTTATGTTAGGGTTTGTTTTAGAGTTAGGGTTAGAGGAAGGGTTAAGGTTATGGTTCGGATTAGGGTTATGGTTAGAGTTAGGGTTAATGTTAGGTTTAGTGTTAGGGTTAGTGTTAGGGTTAGGTTTAGTGTTAGGGTTAAATGTAGGTTTAGGATTAGTGTCAGAGTTAGGATTAGTGTGGGGTTAGTGTTAGGGTTAGGATTAGTGTTAGTGTTAGTGTGAAAGTTAGGGTTAATGTTTTTATTAAAGTTAAGGTTAAGGTTATGGTTAAGTTTTAGTTTAAGGGTTAGGGTTAGTGTTAGGGTTACAGTTAAGGTTAGAGTTAGGGTAAGTTTTAGGTTTAGGGTTAGGGTTACTGTTAGAATTAGTGTTAGTGTTAGGTTAGTGTTATTGTTAGGGTAAGAGTTAAAGTTAATGTTTTTTTTAAAGTTAGGGTTGGGTTAGAGTTTAGTTAAGTTTTAGTTTAAGTATTAGGGTTAGTGTTATATTTAGGTTTAAGTTTAGAGTTAGGGTAAGTTTTGTTTAGGGTTATGATTACAGTTACAGTTAGTGTCAGGGTTAGGGTTAGGGTGAATGTTAGTGTAAGGATTAGGGTTAGGGTTAGGTTAAGGGTTAGTGTTTGGGATAGGCTTAGGGTTTGGGTTAATTTTAGGGATAGGCTTAGGGTTAGGTTTATGTTTTTGCTTAGGATTCAGGTTACATTTATTTATAGGGTTAGGGTTAGGTTATATGATTAGGGTTAGGGTTACAGATACGGTTTAAATTACTTTAGATTTAGTGTTAGGATTTGGGTTAAAGTTAGTGTTATGTTTAGGGTTAGGGTTAGGGATAGGGTTATTGTTAGGACTAGGTGTAGGGTTAGGTTTAGGGTTAGTGTTAGGGTTTGATTTAGGGTTAATATTAGTTTTAGAGTAATGGATATGAATTGTGTTAGTTTTAGGGTTAGGGTGAGGGTTAGAAGTAGGGTTAGGGTTAGGCTTAGGTTTGGTTTAGTATTATGGTTTGGGTAAGGGTTTTGTGTTAGAGTTAGTGAGAGAGTTAGGGTTATGGTTAGTATTAGGGTTAGGGTTAGGGTTAGTGTTAAGGTTAGTTTTAGGTTTAGTGTTAGTGTTAGGGGTAGTGTTAGGGTTAGAGTTAAGGTTAGGGTTACTTTTAAGTTTAGAATTAATGTTAACAATTCATGTTAGGGTTAGGGTTCAGGTTAGCATTAGGGTTATGGTTAGTTTTAGGTTTAGGTTTAGGGTTAGTGTTAGTGTTAGGGTTTTGGTTAGTTTTAGGCTATGTTCTAGTGTTCTGGATTGGGTTACAGTTAGAATTAGTGTTAGGGTTAGGTTTCAGTTTAGGGTTAGTGTAAGTGTTAGGCTTAGAATTAGATTTAGGTTTTTGTTTGGTTTAGAGTTAGGGTTTGTGTTAGGGTTAGGATTAGGGTTAGTTTTAGGGTTAGGGTTATGTTTAATGTTAGAAATAAGTTTAATGTTAGTGTTAGGGCTAGGTTGAGGGTTAGGTTTAGGGTTAGTGTTAGTGTTAGGGTATTGTTAAGATTAGTGTTTTGGTTAAGTATAGGCTTCGTGTTAGAATTAGGGTTAGGTTTATGTTTAGGTTAGGTATAGGTTTATGGTTTGCATTAGGGTTAAATGTTAGGGTTAGAGTTAGGATTAGGGTTATGGTTATGGTTATGGTTGGGCTTAAGTTTAGTGTTAGGGTTAGTTTTATGGTTAGATTTAGGTTTAGTATTAGGTTTAGGGTTAGGTTTGTGTTAGGTTTAAGGTTAGGGTTAGGTTTATTGTTAAGGCTAGGTTAAGTTTTATGGATAAGGTTAGGGTTAGGGTTAGGGATAGGTTTAGGGTTATGTTTAGGGTTATTGCTAGGGTTAAGGTTAGGGTTAAGGTTTGTGTTAGAGTTAGGTTCAAATTTCGTGTTACGTTTAGGGTTACATTTAGTTTTAGAATCAGGGTTAGGATTATTGTTAGGTTAGGTTTAGGGTTACAGATTTGGTTAGGGTTTGTTTTAGGGTTAAGGTTAGTGTTAGTGTTACGGTTACAGTTAGGGTTAGGGTTTCTATTAAGGTTAGGGTTAAGTTTAGTATTAAAGTTAATGTTAGTTTTAGGGTTAGTGTTTAGGTTAGGGTTGGAATTAGGGTTAAGGTTAAGGTTAGGTTTATGGTTTGTGTTAATATTAGGCTTCGGGTTAGATTTAGGGTTACGATTTGTGTTAGGAGTAGGGTTAAGATTAGCATTAGGTTTAGGGTTAGTATTAGGGTTACGTTAGGGTTAGTGTTAATGTTAGGGGAGGCTATGTGTTAGGATTCTGGTTAGAGCTACTGTAGAGGTACTGTTAGTGTTAGGTTTAGGGTTACAGTTAGTGTAATGGTTAAGGTTAGGGTTAAGACTAGGCTTAGTGTTAGATTTAGGGTTACTGTTTGTGTTAGGGTTAGGGTTTGGATTAGGGTTTGGATTAGGGTTTCTGTTATGTTCAGTTTATGGTTAGTGTTAGGTTTTGTGTAAGGTTTAGGGTTAGTTTATTGTTAGATTTAGAGTTAGGGTTATGGTTATAGTTAGGGTTATTTTTAGGGTTTGTGTTAGGGTGAGTGTAAGGGATAGGATTAGGTTTAGTGTTAAATGTAGGGTTAGGTTTAAGGTTAGAGTTTGGATTATGGTTAGTATCAGGGGAAGTGTTAGGGTTAGATTTACAGTTAGGGTTAGTTTTAGGGTTAGGGTTAGTGTTAGGTTTATGAATCATGTTAGGGTTAGGGTTAAGGTTTGAGTTAGGGTTAGGGTTAGTGTTAGGGTTATGGTTACAGTTAGCCTATTTGGTAGGTTTCTGGTTAGGATTGTGTTTAGCGTTAGTGTTAGGGTTAGGTTTAGGTTTAGGGTTAATGTAAGGGTTAGGGTTACGTTTTGCTTTAGGTTTAGTGTTAGGTTTAGGCTTAGGTTTAGGGTTAGGGTTAGGTTAATTTTAGGGATAAGTTTAGCATTAGGGTTATGGCTAGGTTTAGGGTTAGATTTAGGATTAGTGTTAGGGGTAGATTTAGGGTAAAGTTTAGTGTTAGGGTTTATGTTAGGGTTAGGGTTAGTGTTAGTATTAGAATTAGGGTTTGGGTTAGGTTGAGGTTAGGTTTAGGGTTATGTTTTGGGTTATGGTGTGTGTTAGGTTTAGGTTTAGGGTTTTTTTTAGGTTTAGGTTAAGGTTAGTGTTAGGGTTTGGGTTAGGCTTAGGTTTATGTTAATGTTAGGGTTTGTGTTATTTTTAAGATTTGGGTTAGGGTTATGGTTATGGTTATGGTTAGGGTTAGCATTAGTGCCAGTGTTAGGGTTAGGGTTAGTGTTACAGTTATGATTAGGATTCGGATTAGCGTTAGGGTTAGGTTATGGTCAGGTTTACAGTAGGGGTTTGTGTTAGGGTTAGATTTACGGTTAGGGTTAGGTTTAGGGTTAGGGTTACGTTTAGTATTAGGGATAAGTTCAGGGTGAGGGTTAGAGCTAGGTTTGGGGTTAGGTGTATGGTTAGTGTTATGGTTAGAGTTAGGTTTAAGGTCAGTGTTAGGATTACAGTTAAGGCTAGTATTAGTATTAGGGTTAGGGTTAGGTTTAGTTTAGGTTTAGGAATAAGTTTTGGGTTAGGGTTTGTGTTAGGGCTTGGGTTAGTGTTAGTTTTAGGGTTAGTTTTACAGTTAGTATTAGGGTTAGTGTTAGGATTAGGGTTAAGTTTAGTGTTAGGGTTATGGTTAGTGTTAGGTAAAGGTTTAGTGTTAGTATTAGTGTTAGGTTATGGTTAGAGTTAGGGTTAGGGTTTTGTTTAAGGTTAGATTTAGGGTTACGTTTAGGGTTAAGGTTAGGGTTAGTGTTAGATTTACGGTTAGTGTTTGGTTTAGGGTTAGTGTTTGTGTTACTTTTAGAATTAGGGTTATTGTTCGTTAGGGTTAGGATTAGTGTAAGGGTTACTGTTAGTGTTATATTTAGGGTAAGGTTTTGTGTCAGGGTTAGAAATAATGTTAGGTTTGGGAATAGGTTTAGAGTTAGTGTGAGGGTTAGGTTTATGTTAGGGTTAGTGTAAGATTTAGGGTTAGTGTTATGTAAGGATTAGTGTTAATGTTAGGGTTAGTGTTAGGGTTATGGTGAGGGTTAGGGTTAAAGTTAGATTTAGATTTAGAGTCAGAGTTAGTGTTAGGATCAGTGTTAGTGTTAGTGATAGTGTTTGGGTTAGGGATTGTGTTAAAGTTAGTGTTAGGTTTAGGCTTAGTGTTAGGTTTTATGTTAGGGTTATGTTTAGAGTGATGGATATTCTTAGGTATAGAGTTATGCTTAGGCTTAACGTTAGGTTTAGTGTTAGGGTTAAGGTTAGGGTTAGTGTTACGGTGAGTGTTAGGGTTAGGTTTAGAGTTAGGCTTAGTGTTAGGATTATGGTCATTTTTAGGGTTCATGTTAGGGTTAGGATTAGTGTTAGGGTTAGGGTTGACATAAATGTCAGTGTCAGATTAGAGTTACATTTAGAGTTAGTTTTAAAAATAGCGTTAGTGTTAGGGTTAGTGTTATTGTTAGGGTTAGGTTTAGCTTTAGAATTAGTGTTAGAGTTAGGGTTATGGTTAGGTTTAGGATTAGCATTATGGTTATGGTTAGGATATGGGTTAGGTATAGGGTTAGGTTTATGGTAGGGCTTGGTGTTAGTGTTAGATTAAGGTTAAGTTTTGGTTTATTGTTAGGTTTAGTGTTTGGGTTCGTGTTAGGTTTACAGATAGGTTTAGTGTAAGGTTTAGGGTTTGGTTTAGCTATAGTGTTATTGTTAGGTTTAGTTTTAGGGTTAATGTTAGGATTAGGGATAGGTTTAGGTTTAGTGTATGGTTAGTGTTAGTGTTATGATTAGTATTAGGGTTAGGGTTAAAATTAGGGTTAGTGTTAGGGTAAAGTTAGGGTTAGAGTCAGTGTTAGGATTAGGGTTAATTATAGGGTTAGGTTTAGGTTTAGTGTTGTGTTTAGGGTTAGTTTTAGAGTTAGGATTAGGTTTAGGGTTATGATTAGTGTTAGGTTTAGTTTTGGGATAGGGTTAAAATTTGTTTTAGGATTAGCATTAGGGTTAGGGTTTGTCTTTGGTTTAAGGTTAGGGATAGGCTTAGAGTTATGGATAGGATTAGGGTTAGAGTTATGGATAGGGTAGGATTAGGGTTAGAGTTATGGTTAGGTTAGAGTTAGGGTTAGGGTTAAGGTTAAAGTTTTTTTCTTAAGGTTAGGGTTAGTGTTTCTGTTATCATTAGGGTTAGGGTTGGGTTAGTTACGCAGTTATGATTACATTTTGGATTAGGTTTATGTTATTGTTTAGATTAGGGTTAGAGTTTGTGTTAGGGTTGGATTTATGTTTATGTTTAGGGTTAGTGTTAGGGTTAGGGTTAGTGTTAATATTAAGGTTAGTTTCAGTGTTACGGTTAGGTTTACTGTTAAGATTAGGTTAGGATTAGAGTTAGTATAGTGTTACTATCATAGACAGAGTTAGGATTTGTGTTAAATATAGTGCTCGTGTTAGTTTTAGGGTAGGGTTAGAGGTAGTGTTAGGGTTAAGTTTAGTTTTATTGTTAGGTTTAGGTTAGTGTTAGGGTTAGGTTTAATGTTAGTGTTAGTTTTAGGGTTAGGGATAGTGTTATTTTTAGGGTTAGGGTTAGGGTTAGTTTTTTCTTTTAGGGTTAGTTCTATTGTTAAGGTTTGAGTTACAATTAGGGTTAGAGTTAATGTTATGCGTACTGTTAGGTTTAGGGTTAGGGTTATGGTTTGTGTTAGGGTTTGTGTTATGGTTAGGGTTATTATTAGGGTTATTGTAAGGTTTAGGGTTACGGTTAGTGTTATTGTTATTTTTAGAGTTAGGTTTAGTGTTAGAGATAGTGTTAGGGTGAGAGATAGGTTTAGGGTTAGTGATAGGGTTAAGGTTAGAATTAGGTTTAGTGTCAGGGTTGGGTTTAGGTTAGAGTTTTTATTGGGGTAAGAGTTAGGTTTAGGGTTAGGTTAGGGTTACCTTTATGGGTAGTGTTAGGATTAGGGTTATTGTTTGGGTTAGTGGTAGTGTTAGTTTTAGGGTTAGGGTTTGGTTTTGTGTTAGGTTTAGGATTAGCTTTAGGGTTTCTGTTAAGATTATGGTAATGGTTATTGTTAGTGTCAGAGATATGATTAGTTTTAGAGTTAGGGTTAGGGTTAGAATTAAGTTAGTCTTAGGTTCACTGTTTGGGTTTCGGTTAGGGTTAGAGTTCATATTAGGTTTAGTGTTAGGTTTAGGTATAGGTTTAGTGTTATTGTTAGGTTTAGGTTACTGGATAGGGTTAGTGTTAGTGATAGGGTTAGGGTTAAGGTTACGTTTATGTTAGGGTTAGGTTAGTTTTAGGGTTAGGGTTAGTGTTAGAGTTAGGGATAGTTTTAGGGTTAGGGAAGGGTTAGGATTAGGGTTAGGTTAGGTTAAGGTTTAGGGTTAGGCTTAATCTTAAAATTAGGTTTAGAGTGTTAGGTTTATCATTAGGATTTTTGTTAGAGTTATGGTTAGGGTTACGTTTAGGGTTACAATTAAAATTAGATTTAGGAATAGTTTTGGGTTTTGGGTTAGTGTTAGGTTTAGGGTTAGGGTTATGGTTGTGGTTAAGGTTAGGTTTAGGGTAATTACTAGGTTTAGGATTAGGATTACAATTAGAGTGACTGTTATGGTTATGGTAACAGTTAGGTTTAGTGTAAGATTTAGGCTTATGGTTAGTTTTAGTGTTCATTTTAGGGTTAGGTTTTTTGGTAATATTAGGTTTAGGGTTAGGTTTCGGGTTAGTTTTAGGTTTAGGGTTAGGTTTAGGTTAGGATTAGGGTTAGGGTTTGGGTTAGGGTTAGATTTAGGGTTAGGTTTGGGTTTTGGGTTTGTGTTAGTGTTAGGGTTAGGGTTAGGTTTATTTTAGTATTAGGGTTAGGGTTAGGGTTAAGGTTTTGTTAGGGATAGGGTTAGGGTTAGGTTAGGGTTAACGTTATGGTTCAGGTTAGGATTTGTGTTATGTTTATGACTAGTGTCAGAGTTAGGGTTATGCTATGGTTAGTTTAGTGTTAAGGTTATGCTTAAGGTTAGTGTTGGGTTTTGTGTTAGTTCAAGGTGAGGGTTAGGTTTAGGGTTTGTGTTAGAATGAGGTTTTGGTTTAGGGTTACTGTTATGGTTAAGATTAGGGTTAGATTTAGGTACAGGGTTAGGGTTAGTATTAGGTTTAGGGTTAGGTTTAGTTTTAGATTTAGAGTTGGGATTAAGTTGAGGGTTAGGTTTATGTTTATGGTTAGAATTATGGTTATTGTTAGTGTTAATGTTAGGGTTAGGTTTAGTGTTAGTGTTAGGGTTAGGATTAGGTTTAGTTTCAGATTAGGGTTAGATTTAGGTTTTGTGTTAAGTTTAGGGATAGGGTTTGATTAGGGTTAGAGGTACGGGTAGGGTTATGGTTAAAATTAGGGTTACATATAGTGTTTGGTTTGGTTAGTGTTAGGGTTATTGTTAGGGTTTGTCTTAGTGTTAGCATTAGTGTAAAGGTTAGGGTTACAATTAGGATTAGGTTTAGGGTTAGAGTTAGGTTTAGGATTAGGGTTAGCGTTAGTTTTAGGGTTAAGGTGAGGTTTAGGGATATGTTAGGTTTAGGGTTAAGGATCATGTTAGGGATCAGGTTAGGTTAGTATCAGTTTTATGGTTAGAATTACTGTTATTGTTAATGTGATCGTTTGGTTTAAGGTTTGGGATAGTGTTAGGGTTTGGGATATGTTTAGGGTTAATGATAGCATTGAGGTTAGAATTAGAGTTTGTTGAGAGCCACAGCCAGACAAGCCCCGGCAACTGTCTGAAGTCGGAGGTCTGTTTGTGTGTTTCCACAGGGAGAACATCAGCTGATTTGGATTCCAGAGAGATTAACTAAAGTGATTTCTACAGACCAAAAAGAAGATGATTTGGCTCAAATCCATAATAGCTGATATCCAGAACTCCATTTTGACTACCCTTACATCTGCAACAGAACCAGGATGCTTTTTTCAATATTTATTTTATTATTACCCTATCCCACATCATGAAGTTCTATTTTGTTTTTTGAGCTCATTAAGACCTAGGTTAATGTTTTGCTGATCAGTTCTATTTTTTGACTATAGAGTTTTTAAACATTGCAATGGAGATTTCACCTGTAAATAGTTATAAGGCCTTTACTGTTATGTTATGTGTTGTATGTATAATATTATGTGTGCACACTTGTGTTTTATGTTGTATGTTTGTATGTACATATTTCATATATGATGAGCGCTCATGAAAAAAATGGATCCAATTTTTTTTTTAAATTCACGTGATTTAAATGGTTTAATTTAAATTGGGTAAACATTTGTTTAGGATTGCTTTAATATGTGAACAAAAATGGAGGTTAACAGATCTGTTTGTTTACTTTCACCTTTCCTTTTAATTATATTCAATAATTCTGTTCAAGATAATGTAAACTGTTCAGAAAATTGTTTTCTTTTAGTGCCTTCTGGAATGTCACATAATTTTTTCTTTAGGCATTGTTTCCAGAATTCCTATCTTCATCCCAGTGCTGGTGAAGACAAAGATAAAACCAATCTACAGCTTCGGCAATAGCTATCACTGCACTGCTTGCAGAACTTTCCTGGACTATATATCACTTGTATGCATTGTGAACTCACTTGTATGCATTGTGAACTATCTGTTGGTGCAGCGACTTGTGGTAGTGTTGGGGTATTTTTGCTGATGGTGTCATTGGTGGTACAATTTTTCCAAAAGGAGCCATCCACTGGCTTGGTGTATCCTCTTCCCTTCTGCTTGTGATTGTCATTCAGCTAAAATTTGGTGGCCAATACAGGTGAGGCAAAGAACCTCACCCTCCCCCCTATGGTACAAAGACCTATCCACAGGTATGGCTGTATGCTGGACCGGTAGTCAATGATGGGTAAGATCCAATTGCAATGGTACCAACCTAAGACAGGAGGCTTACGCCTTGAGGTCAGCTCATCCGATGACAGCTAAGGACCATATGTAGTATTGGACAACCTAAGGCAGGCATGGTCCCTAAGCCACATACTTGTTGTTTAAACAGAGAGGGGGAGATGTTGAGAGCCACAGCCAAAGGGGCCCCAGCAAACTTCCAGCTGCCAGCAAACTTCCAGCTTCCAGCTGATGATTGGCTCACATCAGCCCCAGCAAACTTCTAGTTGCCAACTGATTGGCTCCTCTGCAGTGATGCTCATTGGGCTGTTTCCCCGCCCTTTCAGACCATGGAGCTGCTCATTGGGGGACTGTTTTTCGCTCCACCCACACGATCCAGCAAATCAGCCTCAAGAGCAGGAGGGGTGGGGGAGGTTGAGAGGCTTGTGGGAAGCCAGTGGTGGCAGTTGGACTCTGAGGGAATTCCTGAAGAGCTGTGTGGTGTGGTGTGTGTGTTCTAAAAATAAAGTTCATTTCTTTTGACAAGTGGCTTCTAAATTGTGCCCAGCCAGACTGTGGCAAGAGTTAGTGTCAGGGTTAGGTTTAGGGTTAGAATTAGTGTTATGTTAAAGATTAGGTTTAGGGTTAGGGTTACGATACGGGTTAGTGTTAGGGTTACTGTTATGGTTAGAATTAGAGTTTGTGTTATGGAGAGGGTTAGGCTTAGAGTCACTGTTAAGGTTATGGTTATGGTTAGGGTTAGGGTTAGTGTTACAGTTAGTATTAGGGTTAGAGTTATGGTTATGGTTAGGATTAGGGTTAGGTTAGGGTTATTTTTAGGGTTAGTGTTAGGGTAATTGTTAAAATTAGTTTTAGGGTTAAGTGTTAGGTTTAGAGTTAGGTTAGGGTTTTTATGGTTAAGAATGGGGTTTGTGTTAGGGTCAGGGTTAGGGTTAGGGTTTGTTTTAGGCTTAAGGATAGAGTTAGGGTTAAGGTTAGGATTAAGGTTAGGGTAGGGTGTTTGTTTTAGGGTTAGGATAGGTTTAGGGTTAGGGTTAGGGTTAGGGTTAAAATTAGCATTAGAGTTAGTGTTGGGGTTTTAGTTATTTTTAGGGTTAGGGTTAATGTTACTTTTCAGGTTTGTGTAAGGTTTAGAGTTAGATTTAGGGATATGGTTAGGTTTAGGTGTTAGGCTTATGGTTAGAGTTAGGGTTGAAGTTAAGGTGAGTGTTAGAGTTAGGGTTAGATTTTGTGTTATGTTAAAGGCTAGGGTTAGTGTTAGAATTTGGGTGAGGGTTAGGGTTAGGTTTGCTTTAGGGTTACGGTTTTGCTTAGGGTTTGTGTTTGGGTTTTGTTAGTGTTAGGGAAAGGGATAGTGTTATGGTTATGGTTATGGTTAGGGTTTGTGTTAGGTTTAGTGTTAGGTTTACACTAACATTAGTTACTCTTAATGTTAGGATTACTGTTAGGGTTAGGGTTAGGTTTAGTGTTATAGTTAATGTTAGGTTTAGGCTTTGTGTTAGGGTTAGGATTACTATTAAGTTTAGGGTTCTGGTTAGAGATAGGGTTAGGGTCATCATTAATGGTTAGGTTAGGGTTCTGGTTAGGTTTAGGGTTAGGGTTACAGTAAGGGTTAGTGATATTGTTAGGATTAGGGTTATAGTTAGTGTTGTGGTTAGAGTTTGCGTTAGGGTGATGGTTAGGGTATTGTTAGGGTTTTTGTTAGGATTTCGGTTATAGTTAGTGTTAGGTTTAGTGTTATGGTAAGGGTAAGGGCTAGGATTAAGTTTAGGGTTAGGGTTAGGTTTAGGGTTTGGGTTTTTGTTAGAGTTATGGTTAGGGTTAGGTTTAGGGTTAGTGTTAGATTTAGGGTTATGTTTAGGGCTGGTTTTAGGGTTAGTGTCAGGTTAGGCTTAGGGCTAGGGTTCGGGTTATGTTTAGGATAAGGGTAAGATTTAGGGTTAGGGTTAGTGTAAGTTTTAGGGATAGTGTTAGGTGTAGGGTTAGAGTTAGGCTGATGGTTAGGGTTAGGTTTAGGGTTAGAGTTATAATTAGGGTAAGGGTTACAGATAGATTTAGGGTTAGAGTTAGGTTTAGGTTTAGGGTAAAGTTTAGTGTTATGGTTAGTGTTAGTTTTAGAGTTATGCTTAGTGTTAGTGTTATGTTTAGGATTCAGTTTAGGCTTAGGGTTAGTGATAGGATTAGGGTTGGGTTTAGGTTTAGTGTTAGGGTTAGGTTAAATTTAGGTTTAGAGTTAGTATTAGGGTTAGGGTTAGAGTTGATGTTCGAGTTAGTTTTAGGTTTAGGTTTAGGATTAGGGCAAGGGTTAGGGTTTGGTTTACAGTTAGATTTAGTGTTAGGTTTAGGCTTAGGGTTAGGTTTAGGTTTAGGTTTAATGTTAGTGTTAGGTTTAGCGTTTGCATTTGTGTTACGTTTAGGGTTAGGGATATTGTTAGTGTTTGAGATAGGTTTAGTGTTAGATTTAGGGTTAGTTTTATCTTTAGGGTTAGAGTTTGGGATAGTGTTAGGGTTAGGGTTAGGTTTGGGTTAGTGTGAGCATTAGGGCATTAGGGTTAGGTTAGTTTTAGCATTAGTGTTAGGGTTAGTGTTAGGGTTATGGTAAGGGTTACGATTAGGGTTAGGGTTAGATTTAGATTTAGGGTTAGAGTTAGGGTTATTGTTAGGTTTTTGGTTAGGTATTGTGTTTTAGTTAGCATTAGGATTAGGCTTAGTGTTAGGTTTTGTGTTAGGGTTAGGTTTATGATTAGAATTATGGTAAGATTTATGCTTCAGCTTAGGGTTAGGTTTAATGTTAGGTTTACGGTTAATGTTAATGTTACATTGAGTTGTAGGGTTAGGTTTAGGGTTAAGGTAGTGTTAGGATTATGGTCATTGTTAGGGTTCGTGTTAGGTTTAGGCTTAGTGTTAGGGTTAGGGTAATTTTTAGTGTTAGGGTTAGAGTTATGATTAGAGTTAGTGTTAAAAATAGGGTTAGGGTTAGGGTTATTGTTATGGTTAGGGTTAGGTTTATGTTTATAATTAGTGTTAGAGTTAGGTTTATGGTTAGGTTTAGGCTTAGCATTATGGTTACGATTGGGATACGGGTAAGTGTTAGGGTTAGGTTTAGGGTTAGGCTTATTGTTAGTGTTAGGTTTAGGTTAAGTTTCAGTTTATTGTTAGGTTTAGCATTAGGGTTTATGTTAGGTCTACGGTTAGGGTTAGTGTTAGGGTTAGAGTTAGGATTAGTTTTAGCTATACTGTTATTGTTAGGTTTAGGGTTAAGTTTATGTTAGGGTTAGTTTTAGGGTTAGGGATAGGTTTAGGTTTAGTGTTATGGTTAGTGTAAAAGTTAGGATTAGTATTACAGTTAGGGTTAAGTTTAGTGTTAGGGTAAGGGATGGGTTAAGGTCAGTGATACTATTAGTGTTCAAGATAGAGTTATGTTTAGTTTTAGTGTTAGGTTTAGGTTTAGTTTTAGAGTTAGGATTAGGTTAGGGTTATGATTAGTGTTAAAGTTAGTGTTAGGATGTATTTTAGAGTTAGGGTTAGGGTTAGGGTTTTTGTTTGGTTTAAGGTTAGGAATAGGTTTAATGCTACAGACTGGATTAGGGTTCGAGTTATGGTTAGTGTTAGGATTAGTGTTAGGTTTAGGGTTAGGTTATTGTTATGGTTAGGGTTAGGATTAGAGTTTATTTGTTTGGGATAGGGTTAGTGTTTTGTGTTATCGTTAGCATTAGGATTGGGTTAGGTTTACGTTATTGGTTAGGTTTTGTATTAAGGTTAGGTTAGAGTTAGGGTAAGATTAGGTTTAGGGTTAGGTTAGTGTTTAGATTAAGGTTAGGATTGTGTTACGGTTAGATTTAGGTTTAGGATTAAGGTTAGTTTTAGTGTTAGGGATAGTTTTAGGGTTAGGATTAGGTTAGGGTTAGGGTTAGGTTAGTGTTACTGTTATAGTGAGAGTTAGGTTTTTTGTTAAAGTTAGGGTTAGTATTAGTGTTAGGGTTAGGGTTATGGTTAAGGTTAGTTTTAGTTTTAGGTTTAGGGTTATTGTTGGGGTTAGGTTAAGTGTTAGTGTTAGGGTTAGTTTTAGGTTATGGATAGTTTTAATGTTAGGGTTTGATTAAGGTTTAGGTTTAGAGTTAAGGTTACCTAGCGGTAAGTTTAGGGTTTGTTTTAGGGTTAGGGTTAGTGGTAGGTTTAGGGTTAGCGTTGGTGTTAGGGTTAGAGTTATGATTTGTGTTACGGTTAGTGTTACAGTTACTGTTGGGGTTATGTTTAGGGTTACAGTTTGTTTTAGGCTTTGTGTTAAGGTTAGGAATATTGTTAGGGTTAGTGTCAGGTTTAGGGTTAGGGTTAGTGTTATTTTAATGGTTAGGTTTAGTTTTAAATTTGGGGATAGTGCAAGGATTAGGGATAGGTTTAGGGTTAGTGACAGGGTTAATGTTAGAATTAGGTTTAGTATCAGGTTAGGTTTAGAGTTAGAGTTACTGTTAGTGTAAGGATAGGGGTTAGGGTTATAGTCAAAGTTAGGTTTAGGGTTACACTTAGGGTTAGGGTTTGGGTTAGTGGTAGGGTTAGTTTTAGGGTTAGGGTTAGGTTTTGCTTTAGGATTAGGGTTAGGTTTAGGGTTTTAGTTAAGGTGATGTTTATGGTTAGGTTTAGTGTTAGAGATGTGATTAGGTTTAGAGTTTGTGTTAGGGTTAGGATTAGGGTTAGTGTTAGGGTCACTGTTTGGGTTTGGGTTAGGGTTATTTTTAGTGTTAGGTTTAGTGTTAGGTTTCAGTTTAGAGTTAGGATTAATGTTAGGTTTAGGTTAATGGTTAGGTTAGTGTTAGTGATAGGGTTAGTATTGGGGTTCCATTTGTGTTAGGGTTAGTTTAGTGTTAGGGTTATGGATGGGGTTAGGGTTAGGGAAGGTTTAGGGTTAGGGTTAGAGTTAGGTTAGGTTAAGGGTTAGGGTTAAGCTTAGTGTTATAATTAAGATTAGAGTTAGGGTTAGGGTTAGGGTTATCATTAGGGTTTGTGCTAGATTTAGGGTTAGGGTTTAGTTTAGGTTTACGGTAAGGATTAGCTTTAGGGATAGTTTTGGGGTTTGGGTTAGTGTTAGGTTCAGGGTTAGGGTTAGGGTTACCTTTAGGGTTAGGGTAAGTAATAGGTTTAGGGTTAGGATTACGATTAGAGTTTGAGTTATGGTTACATTTAAGGTTAAGTTTAGTGTAAGGTTTAGGGTTTTGGTTAGATTTAGGGTTAATTTTAGGTTTAGGTTTAGATTTTTTTTTAGTGTTAGCACTAGGGTTAGTTTTCAGGTGATGATAACTATTAGGATTAGGCTTAGGTTTAGAAATAGGTTTAGGATTATTTTAGGGTTAGGCTTAGGGTTTGTGTTAGGGTTACATTTAAGGTTAGGTTTAACATTTGTGTTACGGTTATGGTTATGGTTTCAGTTAAGGTTAGTTTTAGAGTTATGGATAAGTTTAGGTTTAGGTTTAGTGTTATGTTAGGGTTAGGGTTATAGTTAAGTTAGGGTTAATTTCACTGATAGGGTAAGGGTTTGCTTTAGGGTTTGGATTAGGGATAAGTTTAAGGTTTGTGTTAGGATTTTAGTTATGTTTAGGGTTACTGTTTTTGTTAGGATTTGTGATAGAGTTACAGTTAGGGTGAGGGTTAAGGATAGTGTTAGGGTTAGGTTTAGGCTTACTGTTAGAATTTGTGTTAGAGTAATGGTAAGGTTTAGGTTAGTGTTATGGTTAGGGTTAGCGTTAGAATTCTTGTCTTAGGGTAGGTTTAGTGTTTGCGTTATAGTTAGAATTAGGGTTGGGTTAGGGTTATGGTTACGGTTAGGTTTTGGGTTAGGGTTAGGTTTAGGGTTAATGTTAGTGTTAGTGTTAGGTTATGTTTAGGGTTTGTTTTAGGATTAATGTTAGGGTTAGGATTAGTGTTATGTTTAGGGTTACAGTTAGGGTTAGTGGTAGGGTTAGGATTATGTTTAGGGTTAGTTTTAGTATTAGAGTTAGGATTAGTTTTAGTGTTAAGATTAAAGTTAGTGTTAGGGTTAGGGTTAGTGAATGGTTGGGGTTAGGGTTAGGGTTAGGGTTTGGTTCAAGGTAAAATTTAAGTTTATGTTTAGATTTAGGTAGAGGGTCAGGTTTAGGTTAGGGTAAAGGTTAGGTTTAGGTGAGGGTTAGTATTATGGTTAGGTTTAAGGTTTGTGTTAGGATAAAGTTAGTGTTAGGGTTAGGGTTAGGGTTATGGTTAAGGGTAGGTTCATGTTTAGGATTAGCGTTAGGTTTAGTGTAGATGTATGGTTTAGTGTTAGGCTTAGGTTTAGGGTTAGTGTTAATGTTAGGGTTAGGTTTAGGGTTAAGGTTATGTTTATGTTTAAGATTAGCATTAGGTTTAGTGTAGAGGTTTGGTTTAGTGTTAGGCTTAGGGTTAGGGTTAGTTTTAGGGTTAGGATTATTTTTTGTGTTAGGCTTAGGTTTACTGTTAGGGTTAGGTTTAGAGTTAAGATTAGAGTTGGGATTAGTGTTATGATTATATTGAGTGTTAGTGTTAGAGTTAATGTTAGGGTTTGTGTAAGTGAAAGGTTGAGTTTTAGGGTTACGGTAAGTGTTAGGTTAGGGTTAGTGTTAGGGATAGGGTTAGTTTTATGGTTAGTGTAAGGGTTAAGATAGGGTTAGGATTAGGTTAGTGTTAGGGTTAGGGTTATGGTTAGGGTTTGTTTTAGGGATAGAGTTACTCTTAGGGTTAGAGTTATTGCTAGGCTTAGGTTTAGGGTTCATTTTAGTGTAAGTTTTTAGTTAGCGTTAGGTTTAGTGTTAGTTTTAGGGTTAGGGTTACATTAAGGGTTAGGGTTAGGGTTAGGGTTAGGTTAAGTGTAAGGGTTTTGGTTAGGGTTCATATTAAGGTTAGGGTTAGGGTTAGTTTTAGAATTAGGGTTAGGGTTTGGGTTAGAGTTATGTTTATGTTTAGCTTTAAGGTTAGGGTTAAGAATAGTGTTAGATTTAGAGATAGGTTTAGGGTTATTTTTATTGTTAGGGTTAGATTTTGATATAGTATTAGGATTAGGGTTAGGGTTAATGTTCCGGTTATGGTTAGAGTTAGGGTTTGTGTTAGGGTTAGGGTTAGGTTTAGGGTTTTGGATACCAGTATGATTAGATTGAGTATTAGGTTTAGGGTTTGGGTTTGGGTTAGAGCTAGGGTTAGGGTTAATGTTAGGGTTAGGGTTAAGTTTTGTGTTAGGTAAGGTTTAGTGTTAGTGTTAGGGTTAAGGTAATGGTTAAGATTAGGGTTAGTTTTAGATTTATTGTTAGGGTTAGTGATAGGATTAGTGTTAGTGTTAGGGTTAGGGTTAACATTAGAGTTTGTGTTAGCATTAGGTTTATGGTTAGGTTTTTTGTTCGGGTTACGGTTATGGTTATGTATAGGATTAGGGTTAGGTTTAGTGCTAGAAATACAGTTAGTGTTAGGTTTAGTGTTAGGGTTAGGTTTTTTGTTAGGTTTAGGGTTAGCATTAGGGTTAGTGTTAGGGTTACGGTTACGATATGGGTTAGGGTTATGATAAGGGTTAGATTTAAAATTAGGTTAGGTTTAGGTTTAGGGTTAGGGTTTGTGTTAGGGTTAGACTTAAGGTAAAGATTAGGGTTAGAATTAGGGTTAGTATTAAAGTTAGGGATAGGGTTTGTGTTAAGGTTATTTTGAGTGTTAAGTACAGGGTTAGATTAGGGATAGCGTTAGGGATAGAGTTAGTGTTATGGTTAGTGTTAGGGTTTGTGTTAGGATTAAGGTTAGTGGTAGGGTTATGGTTTTGGTTACGATTTTTATTGTTAGGGTTAGGTTTAGGGTTTTTGTTAGGGTTTATTTTAGTGTTAGGATTAGGGTTAGGGTTTGTGTTAAGGTTAGGGTTATGTTTAGTCTTAGGATTAGGGTTAGGTTTAGGTTTAGTATTAGGTTTATGGCTAGGTTAAGTGTTAGGGATAAGGATAGTGTTAGGTTTAGTGATAGGTTTAAGGTTAGATGTAGTTTTAGGGTTGGGGTTAGTGTTAGGTTTAGGGTCAGATTTAGGGTTAGGCTTAAGGTTAGCGTTATGGTTAGCTTTTTGGTTAGGGTTAGGTATAGTGTTATATTTAGAGATAGGTTTATGTTTAGTGTTAGTATAAGGGTTAGGGTTAGCTGTATTATTAGGGTTAGGGTTAGTGTTAGATTTAGAGTTACGTTTAAAGTTAGAGTTAGTTTTATTGTAAGGGTTAGGGGTAGCGTTAGATTTAGGGATAGAATTAAGTTTAGGTTTATACTTAGGGTTAAGATTTAGGTTTGGTAAGTGTTAGGGTTAGGGTTAGGGTTAGGTTATGGTTAGGGTTAGTGTTAGAATTAAGTTAGGTGTAGTGTTTGGTTAAGTTCAAGGTTATGATTTGTGTTAGGGTTTGTGTTAATTTTAGGGATAGAGAAAGGGTTAGTGTAATGGTAATGTTTAATGTTATGTTAGTTTTAGTGTTAGGATTACAGTTAGGTTTAATATTAGGGTTAGTGTTAGGTTTAAGATTTTTATTAGTGTTAGGTTTAAGGTTAGTGTTAAGTTTTGGGTTATAGTTAGGGTTAGTGTTAGGTTTAGGATTAATGTAAGTATTAGGGTTAGGGTTAGGGTTAAGATCAGAATTAGTATTAGGGTTAGGGTAACGCTTAGGTTTAGGTTTAAGGTTAGGGTTAGGGTTAAGGTTAGTTTTAAATTTAGAGTTAGGTTTAGGGTTAGTTTAGTGTTAGGTTAGTGTTAGGGTAAGAGTTAATTTAGTGTTAATTTTATGGTTAGGGTTAGGTTTAGTCTTAAGATTAGGGTTAAGATTAGGTTTAGGTATAGTTTTTGTTTTAAGGTTAGGTTAGTTTTTGCGTTAATGTTACGCACAGAAATAACTTTAGGGTTAGAGTTGGCATTTGGGTTAAGTTTAGGGTTATGGTTATGGTTAGTTTTAGTGTTATGATTATGGTTAGGGTTATGGTTAGTGTTAGGGCTAGGGATAGTTTTAGTATTAGGGTTAGAGTTAGTGTTAGTGTTAGGGTTACGGTATGTGTTAGAGTTAGGTTTAGGGTAAGGTTCTAGGTTAGATTTAGGGTTATGTTTAAAGTTAGGTATAGGTTTAGGGTTTATTTATGGCTAGGGTTACGTTAGGGTATGTATTATGGTTAGTGTTAGTTTGTATTAGGGTTAGGTTTAGTGTTATGGTAAGGGATAGTGTTAGGGTTAAGGTTAGGGTTACAGTTAGGATTATCATTAGGGTTAGGGTAGAGCTTAAGTTTAGTGATAGTTTTAGGGTTAGGGTTAGCATTAGTGTTAAAACTAGGGTTTGTGTTAGGCTTAGGCTTATGGTTAGGGTTAAAAATAGGGTAAGGTTAGAGTTGGGATTAGTGTTAGGTTCATATTTAGGGTTAGTGTTAGGATTAAGGTTAGGGTTCGGGTAAGTGTAAGCTTTAGGTTTTGGGTTAGGGTAAGTGTTAGATTTAGGTTTAGGGTTATGGTTAGAGTTAGTGTTAGGAAAATGATTATTTATATGGTTAGTGTAAGGGTTAGTTTAGGGTTAGGTTTAGGGTTAGTGTTACGGTTAGTGTTATGTTTTTTTAGGGTTAAGTTTATTGTTAGATTTATAGTTAGTGTTAGGAATTGGGTTAGTGTTAGGTTTAGTGTAAGGGTTATTGTTAGGATTAGGTTTAGGTTTATTGTTAGGGTTAGGGTTAGGGTTTGTGTTAGGGATTGTGTTAGGTTTAAGGTTACGGTTACAGTTAGGATTTGGGTTAGGTTTAGGATTAGCTTAGGGTTAGGTTTAGGGTTAGGGTTTTGTTAGGTTTAGATTTTAGGTTATGGTTAGTGTTAGCTTAAGTGTTAGCATTTGGGTTAGGGTTTGTGTTAAGGTTAGGGTTAGGGTTAGTGTTAGGTTTAGGCTTAGGGTTAGGTTTAGACTTAGGTTTATTGTTAGCTTTAGGGTTAGAGTTAAAGATAGTGTTAGGTTTAGGGATAGATTTAGGGTTAAATTTAGTGTTAGGTTTAGGGTTAAATGTCGTGGTAGGGTTAGGGTTAGGGTTAGATTTCGGGTTGGGGTTAATGTTAGGGTTAATGTTAGGTTTTGTGTTAGGATTAGGTTTAGGTTTAGGTTTAGCTTTATGTTTAGGTTTCATGGTTGGTTTAGGATTTGGGTTTGGGTTGATTTTAGGGATAGGGTTAGGGTTAGGCTTAGGCTTAGGGTTAATGTTAGATTATGGTTAGAAGTAGTGTTAGGTAAAAGTTAAGGTTAGAGTTAAGGTTAGTGTTTGGGTTAGAGTAATGGTTAGAGTTGAGGTTAGGGTTAGATTTAATGTTGTAGTTAGTGTTAGTTTTAGTGTTAGTGTTAATGTTAGGTTTAGGGTTAGATTTTGTGTAAGGGTTATGATTAGACTTTTTGTTAGGGTTACAGTTAGGGTTAAGATTACGGTTACAGTTACTGTTAGGATTCAGGTTAGGGTTATGTAAGGGTTAGGTTTAAAATTAAGTTAGAGTTAGGGTTAGGGTAAGGTTTGTATTAGGGTTATATTTAAGGTAAGTGTTAGGGTAATGTTTCTGGTTAGGTTTAAATTTAGGGTTAGGGTTATGATTAGCCTTAGTGGTAGGGTTTGTTTTAGGGTTAGGGTTACGTTTTGTGTTATGGTTAGGGTTAGGCTTAGGGCTTCTGTTAAGGTTATGGTTAGTGTTAGGTTTAGGGTTACAGTTAGGATTAAGATTAGAGTTAGGATGGGTTAAAATAAGGGTTAGTGTTAGGGTTACTATGTAGTTTAGGGTAGTGTTTGGGTTAATGTTAGAATTAGTGTTATTGTTATTGTTAGAGTTAGGCTTAGTGTTAGGTTTATGTTAATGGTTAGTTTTAGTGTTAGTGATAGTCTTAGGGTCGGGGAGAGGTTTTGTGCTAGTGTTACGATAGGGTTAGAGTAAGGGTTAATGTTAGTGTTATAGTTAGGGATAGAGTTAGGGTTATGTAAGAATTATGTTTAGGGTTACTGTTAGGATTAGGTTTAGAGTTATGGTTAAGGTTAAGGTTCTAATTAGGGTTTGTGTTAGAGTTAAGTTTAGGGTTAAGTTTAGGGATACAGTTAGAATTAGCTTTAGGGATAGGTTTGGGTTTTTGGTTAGTGTTAGGGTTGGAGTTAGGTTTAGGTTTAAGTTTAGGGTTAGTGTAAGTGTTAGGTTTAGGGTTTGGGTTATGATTAGAGTTAGTGTTAGTGTTAGGGTAGGAGGGGGGTAGTGTAAAGTTGAGGGTTATGGTTATGTTTCGGGTTAGTGTTAGGGTTAGGGTTAGGGTTTGTCTTAATGTTAGGGTTAGTGTTAGGGTTCAGGTGATGGTTATGTTTAGGATTTGGGTTAGGGATAGGATAGGCTCAGCGTTAAGTTAGGGTTAGGTTTTCTGTTAGGGATAAACTAAGGTTACATTTAGCATTTTTGCTAGGGTTAGGTTTATGGTTTGAGTTAAGGTTAGTTTTAGAGTTAGGGTTAGGTTTAGGGTAAGGGTTAGCATTAGGTTAGTGTTAGGGTTAAAGTTAGGTTATGGTTAAATTTATGGTTAGCGTTAGGGTTTGTCTTAGGGTTAGGGTGTGTGTCAGGGTTAGGGTTAGGTTTAGGGTAACAGTTAGGGTTGGTGTTACGGTTAGGGTTAGCATTAGTTTTTGTGTCATTGTTAGGGTTAGGGTTATTGTTTCTTTTAGGATTAGGTTTGGATTTGGTTTAGGGTTATGGTTAAGGTTAGGATTAATGTTCGGTATAGGGTTGGGTTTTTGTCAGAGTTAGGTTTTTTGTTAATATTAGGGTTTGGGTTAGGTTTTGTGTAAGGTTTAGGGTTTGAATGAGGGTTAGGTTTACAGTTAAGTTTAGGGTTATGGTTAGGGTTATGGTGAGTGTCAGGGTTTGGGTTAGATTTCATGTTAGGTTTATGGTTAGGGTTAGTGTTAGAATTAATTTTAGGGTTAGTGTTAGGTTAGGTTTATGGTTAAGGTTTGGGTTAGGGTTTGTGTTAGAGTTAGGGTTAGGGAAGGTTTAGTGTTATGGTAATTTTTAGGGTTAATGTTAGGTTTGGAGTTAGGTTTAGTGTTAGGGTTAGGGTTAGGTTTGAGGTTTGTAATATGGTTAGGGTTGGTGTTAGTGTTAAGTTTAGGGTTACAGTTAGGGTTAATGTTAAGATTATGGATAGTGAAAAGATTAGGATTAGGTTAGAGTTAAATATATGGCTAGGTTTAAGGTTAGTGTTAGGGCTAGTTTTATGGTTAGGGTGTGGTTTAAGATTAGAGTTAGTGTGAGGGTTTGGGTTAGGGTTAGTATTAGGTTACAGGTTATGGTTCGATTCAGGGTTATGGTTAGGGATTGGATCATGGTTAGTTTTAGAGTTAGAGTTAGGTTTAGTGTTAGGGTTAGCATTAGGTTAGTTTTAGGGTTAGAGTTAGTATAGGGTTACATTTATGGTTATGGTTAGGGTTACAGTTATGGTTAGGGTTAGGTTTAGGGTTAGGGTAAGCATTAGGTTAGTGGTAGGCATTCGGTTTAGGGTTAGGCTTAGGGTTTGTTTTAGGGTTAGTGTACGTTTAGTGTTAGTGTAAGTTTTTTAGTTAGAAATAGCGTTAGGGTTAGAGTTGGGGTTTGGGTTAGGTTTACGGTTATGGTTTTGTTTAGTTTTAGGGTTAGGATTATTTTTAGGGTTAGGGTTAGAGTTACAGTTAAGGTTAGTGTTAGTTTTAGTGTTAGCGTTAGTGTTCAGGTAAGGGTTGGGGTATGTGTTAGGGTGAAGGTTAGGTTTAGATTCAAGGTTAGATATGTGGTTATGTTCAGAGTTAGGTATAGGTTTACATTTATGTTAGGGATTGGGTTAGGTTTAGGTGAGGGTTTCTATAATGGTTAGGGTTAGTGTTTGTGTTAGGGTTAGGGTAAGTGTTAGGGTTAGGGTTAGAGTTAGGATTAAGTTTAGGGTTAGGATTAGGATTAACGTTATGGTTTGGGTAGAGGTTAGGTTTAGTGTTAGGGTTACGGTTAGGGTTAGCGTTAGGGTTAGAGTTAGGTTTTGTGTTAGGCTAAGGGTTAGGTTAGGGTTAGGATTAGGGTTTGGGGTAGAGTTGGAATTAGTGATAGGGTGAGATTTAGGGTTAGTATTAGGGTTAAGGTTAGGTTTAGGCTAAGTGTAAGTTTTAGGTTTAGGGTTAGGGTAAGTGTTAGGGTTAGGGTTAAAATTATGGTAGAGGTAGTGTTAAGGATAGGGTCAGTTTTGTGTTAGTTTAAGGTTTGTTTTAGGGTTAGGTTTAGGTTTAGTGTTAGTGTTAGGATTACTGTTACGGTTATGTTCAGTGTTAGACTTAGGATAAGGGTTAGGATTAGTGTAAGGGTCATTGTTAGGGTTAGGTTTAGGGTTATTGTTAGGTTGTGGGTTAGGGTTAGGTTAGAGATAGTGTTAGGGTTTGTGTTAAGGTTAGGGTTAAGTTTACGGTGAGCATTAGAGTTAGGGTTAGGGTTAGTTTTAGGTTAAGGTTTGTGTTAAGTTTAGGGTAAGTGTTATGTTTAGAGTTAGTGTTAGGGTAAGTGTTAGGGTTTGGGTTCAGTTTAGTATTAGGGAAAGTGTTAGGGTTAGGGTTAAGGTTAGCTTGGGGTTAGAGTTAGGGTTAGTGTTTGTATTAGTGTTAGATTTAGGGTTACGTTTAGGGTTGGCTTAAGTTTTAGGGTTTGGGTTAGGGTTCGTGTTAAGGTTAGGTTTAGATTTAGTGTTAGGTTTAGGGTTAGGGTTAAGGTAAGAGGTAGGTTTACGGTTAGCTTTAGAGTTAGAGTTAAGGATAGTGTTAGGTTTAGGAATAATTTTAAGGTTAGTGTTAGTGTTAGAGTTAGGGTTAGATGTAGTTTTAGGATTACATTTAGGTTTAGGATTAATATTAGGGTTAGGTTTTGTGTTAGAGTTAGGGTTAGCTTTAAGGTTAGGGTTAGGGTTAGGGATAGTGTTATGGTTAGTTTTAGCATTAGGGTTAGGGTTGGGTTTGGTTTAGTGTTAGGGTTACAGTTATTGTTAAGATTAAGTTTAATATTAGGGTTAGGGTTAGAATTAGTGTTAGGTAAAATTTAGGGTTAGTGTTAGGGTTAGTGTTTGGGATAGAGTAAGGGATAGGGTTAGGGTTAGTTTTAGATTTAATGTCAGGTTTAATGTTACGGTTAGTATTAGTGTTAGGGTTAGGATTAGAGTTTGTGTTAGTGTAAGGTTAAGTTTAGGATTTTTATTAGGTTTAGTGTTAGGGTTAGGGTTAGGGTTACAGATACGATTAGGGTTAGAGTTATGGTTAAGTTTAGGGTTAAAGTTAGTGTAAGGTTTAATTTTAGAGTTAAGTTTAGGGATAGTGTTAGGGTTAGGGTTAGGGTTTGTGTTAAGTTTAGATATAAAATAAATATTTGGGTTAGGGTCAGGGTTAGGGTTAGGGTTAGTGTTAGGGTTTTGGTTAAGATTAGTTTTAGGTTTAGGGTTAGAATAAGGTTTAGTTTAGGGTTAGAGTAAGGGGTAGTTTAGGTTTAGTGTTATGGTTATGTGGTTATGGTTAGGATTAGTTTTAGGGTTATGGTTATGTTTAGGGTTAGGGTTAGGATTGGTAGTGTTAAGTTTATGGTTAGGGTTAGAATTAGGATATATGTTAGGTTTACCGTTAGGGTTTGTGTTATGGTAAGTGTGAGGGTTAGTGTTAGGTTTAGGTATAGAGTTATGGTTATGTTTAACATTAGGGTTTGATTTTTGGTTTGGGTTATTTTCAGGGTTAGGTTCAGTGTTAGGATCAGGGTTAATGTTGGGTTTAGGGTTAGAATTAGTATTAGGTAAAATTTATGGTTAGTGTTAGGGTTAAAGCAAGGGTTACGGTTAAGGTTGGTTTTCAATTTAGTTTTAGGGTTAGTGTAAGGGTTAGTGTTAATGTTAGGGTTAGGGTTAGAGTTTGTGTTAGTGTAAGGGTTACGGTTAGGGTTTTTGTTAGGTTTAGGGTTAGGGTTAGGCTTTTGGATAGGATGAGGGTTAGTTTTACGGTTAAGTTTAGGGTTAGGGTTAGTGTTAGGCTTACTGTTAGGGTTAGTTTTAGGGTTAGTGTTAGGTTAGTGTTAGGGTTTGTTTTAGGGTTATGTTTATGGTTAGGGTTAGGGTTAGGTTTAAGGTTATGGTTAAGATTATGGTTAGGATTATGATGAGGTTTAGGTTTAAAATTAGGTTAGGGTTAGGGTTAGGATTTCTGTTAGGGTTTGATTTAATAAAAGTGTTAGAGTTTGGGAAAGGGTTAGGTTTTGGGATAAGGTTAGTTTTAGGTTTCATGTTAGGTTATGGTTAGGTTCGGTTAGATTATGGTTAGTGTTTTGGTTAGGGTTGGTGTTAGGTTTAGAGTTAGGGTTAGGATTGGTAGTGTTAAGGATATGGTTTGGGTTAGGTTTAGGTTCAGTGTTAGGTTTATAGTTAGGTTTAGGGTTACGTTTAAGAAAATTATTAGATTTAGGGACAGTTTAAGGGTTATATATAATGTTAGTGTTAGGGTTAGGGTTAGTGTTATGTAAGGGTTAAGGTTAGATTTAGGGTTAGGGTTAGGGTCAGGTTTGGGGTTAGGGTTAGTTTGAGATTTAGGGTTAGGGTTAAGGTTAGGGTTAGCGTTTTTATCAGCATTGGGGTTATGGATAGGGTTTAATTTGTGTTTGTGTTAAGGTTATGTTTAGGTTTTGTGTTAGGGTTAGGTTTCGTGTTATGGATACAGGGTTAAGTTTAGGGTTAGGGTAAGAGTTAACATTAGGGTTAGAGTTACTCTTACGGATAGGGTTAAGGTTAGTGTTACGGTTTGTTTTAGGTTATGATTAGATTAGGGTTAGTTGTTGGGTTAGGGTTAGGATGGTGATAGGGTTAGGGTAAGGGTTTGTGTTAGGGATAGGTTTAGGATAAGGATTAGGTTTAAGGTTAGGGTAAGTGTTAGCATTATGGTTAGGGTTATGGTTAGATTTAGTGTTAGTGTTATTGTTATGGTTGGGATTAGGTTTTGTGTTAGGGTTATGGTTAGAATTATTTTTAGGGTTAGTGTTAGGGTAAGGGTTAGGTTTTTTGTTAGTGTTAGGGTTATGGTAAGAGTTAGGTTTAAAATTAGGTTAGGGTTGGGGTTAGGTTTCGGGTTTTTGTTAGGGTTAGACTTAAGATATGTGTTAGGGTTTGGGTTAGGGATAGTGTTAGGTTTAGGGTTAGGATAATAGTTAATTTTAGGTTTAGGGTTAGGTGTAGTATTAGGTTAGGGTTAGGGTTAGTGTTAGTTATGGTTATTGTTATGGTTAAGGTTAGGGTTTGTGTTAGGGTTAGTGTTAGTATTAGGGTTAGTGTTAGGGATAGGTAGTGTTAGGTTAATGGTAGTCAATCTGTTAGTGTTAAGTTTATGGTTACGTTTAGTGTTTGTTTTAAGGTTAGGGTTAGAATTAGAGTTACTTTTACACTTAGGATTAGGGTTGTAGGTAGGGTTAGGGTTAGAGATAGGGTTAGTGTTATGGTTAGGATTAGGTTAGTGTTATACTTAGGTTTAGGTTTAGGGTGAGGTTTAGATTTAGTGTTAGGTTTAGGGTAAATATTAGTGTTAGAATTAGGGTTATGGTTAGGTTTTCTGTTAGGTTTAGGGTTAGTGTTTGGGTTAATATTAGGTTTAGGGTAAGGGGTAGAGTTTGATTAAGGATTAGGTTTAGAGTTAGGGTTAGGGATAGTTTTACAGTTAGGATAAGGTTTTGGGTTTGGGTTAATGTTGGGATAACTGTTATCTTTTTGTTTAGGTTTAAAATTAGTGTTATATTTAGGTTTACAGCTAGGATTAGGGTTAGGGTTAGGGGTAGGGGTAGGGGTAGTGTGAGGGTTCGTGTTAGGGTTAGGTTAATGTTTTTGGTAGGTTTAGGGTTAGGGTTCAGGTTACTGTTATTGTTAGTGTTAGTGTTAGTGTTACGTTTAGGTTTAGTGTTAGGATTATGTTTAGAGTAGGTGTTAAGGTTAGGGTTAGTGTCAGGGTTAGTGTTTGAGTTAGGTTTAGGATTAGCGTAAGGGTTAGGGTTAGCGTAAATGTTATGGTTAGGTTTATGTTTATGTTTAGTGTTAGTTTTAAGGTTAGGGTTAGCATTAGGATTTGTGTTAGGTTTAGGTTTAGGTTTAGTGTTAGGATTAGTGTTAGGGTTAGGGTTAGTGTTAGGGTTAGTGTTTGGGTTAGGGTAAGGCTTAGGGATAGGTTTAGTTTTAGATTTAGTGTTAGGGTTATTGTTAGGGATAGTGTTGGTGTTAGTTTTAGGGTTATGGTGGGTGTGAGTTTGTGTTAGAGTTAGAATTATGGTTAGGGTTTTTTTTAGTGTGATGGTTAGCTTAGGGTTATGGTTAGGATTAGCGTTAGAATTACTCTTAAGATAAGGGTTAGGGTTAGTGTTAGGGTTACGGTTAGAGTTAGGTTTCGAGTTAGTGTTAGGGTTAGAGTTAGGGTTAGGGTTAGGGTTATGGTTAAATTTACAGTTAGGATTTGTGTTAGGGTTATTTATGGGTTAGGTTTAAAATTAGGTTAGGTTTACGGTTAGAGTTAGTGTTTGTGTTAGGGTTAGATTTAAGATAATGTTTACGGTTAGTGTTAGAGTTAGTGTTAGTGTTATGGTTAGAGTTTGGGTTAAGGTTAGTTTAAGTTTATGGTTAGGTTTAGGTTTAAATTAGGAATAGGGTTATGGTTAGGTTACGGATAGTGGTATAGTAAGGATTAGGGTTTGTGTTAGGTTTAGGGTAAATGTTCGGATTGGTAGTGTTACGGTTAGATTTAGGGTTAGGATTAGTGTTTTTGTTAGGTTTAGGTTTTGTGTTAGGGTTACATTTAACATTAGGGTTAGGGTTAATTTTAGTGTTATGGTTAGTGTTAGGGTTAGTTTTAGGGATAAGGTTAGGGTCATGTTTAGTGTTAGTTTTATGATTAGGTTTAGGTTTAGGGTTAGGTTAGAGATAGGTTTAGGGTTAGATGTAGTGTTAGGGTTATGGTTAAAGTTAGGATTAGATTTAGGGTTAGTGTTAGTTGAGGTTTATTGTTAGTATTAGTTTTAGGTTCAGAGTTTGTGTTAGTGTTATGGTTACAGTTAGGATTTGTGTTAGAATTAGGGTTCGTGTTAGAATAGGGTTAGGGTTAGGGTTAGGGTTAGTGTAAGTGTTAGCATTAGGATTAGTATTACCCTTTATGTTAGTGTTAGTGTTAGTGTTAGGGTTAGGGTTAGGGTTAGGGTTAAAATTAGGATTAGGGGTAGGTTTAGTTTTAGGTTTAGAGTTAGGGTTAGTGTTAGGATTAGTGTTAGATTTAAGGTTAGGATTAGGAATAGGGTTAGGGTTAGGTTTAAGGATAGTGTTACAGTTAGTTTTAGCACTAGGTTTAGGGTTTAGTTTTACTTTAGTGTTAGGTATAATGTTATTGTTTGTTTTAGAGTTAGGGTTAGTGTTTGGTTTAGGGTTACAGGTAGGATTAAGTTTAGGTTTAGGGTTGGGTTTAGGGTCCTGTTTGGGTTACGTTTAGAGTTAGTTTTAGGTTTGGGGTTAGGGTTAGGGTTCAGGTTACCGTAAATGTAAGGGTTAGTGTTATTGTTAGTGTTATTGTTAGGGTTAGTGTTAGTTTTAGGGTTAGAGTTAGAGTTAGGTTTATGGTTAGATTTAGGGTTAAGTTTAAGGATAGTGTTAGGTTTAGGGATAGGTTAAGGGTTAGTGTTAGGGTTAGGGTTAGATGTAGTGTTAAGTTTAGGGATAGGATTAATTTAGGGTTAGGATTAATGTTAGGGTTAGGTTTAGGGTTAGGGTTTGTGTTAGAGTTAGGCTTTGGGTTAGGTTAGCATTCAGGATGGTGTTACGGTTAGTTTTAGCATTAGGTTTAGGGTTCATGTTAGGGTTATGGTTATGTTTAGTGTTAGGTAAGGGTTAGGGTTACTGTTAGGGCTAGGTTAAAAGTTAGGGTTAGTGTTAGTTTTAGAGTTAGTGTTAAGAGTTCATAACCCACTTGAATCAATGTGTGAAATATGATATACCAAGAACTATGTAATATTTTGAACAACCAACAATAAAAAAAAGTTTAGTGTTTGGTTCAGTGCTATTGTTAGTGTTAGAATTAGGGTTAGAGTTTGTGTTAGTGTTAGGATTATGGTTAGGGTTTTTGTTAGGGTTAAGGTTAGGATTATGGATAAGATTAGGGTTAGATTTATGGTTAAGGTTAGGGTAAGTGTTAGTTTGAGCGTTAGGATATGGTTTGTGTTAGGGTTAGCATTAGAGTTCACGTTAGGTTTAGTGTTATGGTTAGGTTTAAGTTTAGTGTTAGAGTTAGGTTTAGGGTTACTGTTAGGGTTGTGTTTAGAATTATTGTTTGTGTCAGGGTTAGATTTATGTTTAGGATTTTTTTGTTAAGGTTAGTGTCATGGTTAGGGTTAGTTTTCAGTGAGGGTTAGAATTACGGTTAGGTTTGTTTTAGGGTTAAGGTTTGTGGTAGTGTTAGTGTTAGGATTAGGGTTAAGGTAGGGTTACGGTTAGATTTGGCTTTAGGGTTAGGGTACAAGTTTGCTTTAGTGTTAGGGTTAGTTTTAGGGTTAGTGTGAGGCTTAGGGTTTCTCTTAGGTTAGAGTTATGGTTAGGGTTACAGTTACCATTAGAATTCGAGTCTTGGTTATTATGAGGGTTAGGTTTAAGAGTAGTTTAGGTTTATGTTCAGGGTTAGGGTTTGTGATAGGTTTAGATATAGAATAAATGTTAAGGTTAGGGTTAGGGTTAGTGTTAGTGTTAGGGTTAGGGTTTGGGTTAAGTTTAGTTTTAGGGTTAGAGTTAGGGTAAGGTTTAGGTTAGGGTTAGGGTAACGGTTAGTTTAGGTTTAGTATCATGGTTAAGGTTAGGATTTGTTTTATGTTTAGGGTTAGGGTTAGGATTGGTAGTGTTAAGTTTATGTTTATGGTTAGAATTAGGATTTATGTTAGGGTTAGGGTTAGGGTTTGTGCTAGTGTTATATTTATTGTTAGGGTTAGGGTAAGTTTTAGTGATAGGGTTAGGGTTAGGGTTCATGTTTATGTTAGGGTCAGAATTTGTGTAAGGTTTAGGTTTAGGTTTAGTGTTAGGATTTTGGTTAGGTTTTGTATTAGGGTTAAGGTTAGTTTGGTTTAGGGATAGGTTTAGGGTTAGATGTAATGATAGTGTTAGGGATATGATTAGGTTTAAGGTTAGCATTATGTAATGTTTAGGGTTAGTGTTAGGGTTAGTGTTAGTGTTAGGGTCAGGGTTCTTTTTAAGCTTAGGTTTAGGCTTAGGGTTACAGTTAGCTTTAGGATTAGGCTTAAGTATAGTGTTAGGTTTAGCGATAGGTATAGGGTTAATGTTAGTGTTAGGTTTAGGATTAGATGTATTATTAGGTTTAGGATTAGTGTTAGGTTTAGAGTTAGGGTTAATATCAGTGTTAGCATTAGGGTTTGTGTTAGGGTAAGGGTTAGGGTTAGGGTTAGGTTTAGGTATAGAGTTATGGTTAGGTTTAGCATTACTGTTAGGGTTTTGGTTAGGGTTAGTGTTAGGGTTAGGGATAGTGTTAGAGTCAGGGTTAATGTTGGGTTTAGGGTTAGAATTAGTGTTAGGTAAAATTTAGGGTTATTGTTAGGGTTAGTGTTATGGTTAAAGTAAGGGTTAGAGTTAGAGTTTGTTTTAGATTTAGTTTTAGGGTTAGTGTAAGGGTTAGTGTTAGCGTTAGGGTTAGGGTTAGAGTTAGGGTTTTTGTTAGTGTAAGGGTTATGGTTATCATTTTTGTTAGGATTAGGATTAGGGTTAGGCTTACAGATAGGATTAGGGTTAGAGTTACGGTTAAGTTTATGGTTGGGGTAAGTGTTTGGGTTACTTTTAGGGTTAGGTTTAGGGTTAGTTTTAGGATTAGTGTTAGGGTGTGTCTTAGGGTTAGGTTTAGGATTAGGGTTAGGGTTATAGTTAAGGTTACGAGTCAAGATTTCGGTTAGGATTATGATAAGTTTTAGGTTTAAAATTAGTTTAGGGTTAGAGTTAGGATTTGTTTTAGGGTTTGATTTGATAAAAGTGTTAGAGTTAGGGAAAGGGTAGGGTTTTGGTTAAGATTAGTTTTAGGTTTTATATTAGGCTATGGTTTGGTTCGGGTTAGATTATGGTTAGTTTTTATTTAGGGTTGGTGTTAGGGTTAGGGTTAGGGTTAGGATTGGTAGTGTTAGGGATATGGTTTGGCTTAGGATTAGGGTTTGTCTTAGGGTTAGGGTTAGGGTTTGTTTCAGTGTTAGGTCTATAGTTAGGTTTAGGGTTATGGTTAAGGGTTAGGGTTGGCGTTATAATTTGTGTTAGGGTTAGTTTACGGTTACAGATAGGATGAGGGTTAGGTTTGGCTCAGATATAGTGTTATTGTTAATGTTAGTGTTAGTGTTAGTGTTAGTGTTAGTGTTAGGGTTAAGGTTAGCATTTGGGTAAGGGTTAGGGTTTTGATTATGGTTAGAGTTAGGGTTAGTTTTATTTTTTTTTTTAGGATTAGGCTTAATGTTAGGGTTAGGGTTACAGTTAGAATTAGGGTTAGGGTTAGGCTTACTTTTAGTGTTAGGTTTAGGGTTAGATTTTGACTTAGTGTTCCTGTTAGGGTTACGGTTCATGTTAGGGTAAGTTTTAGGGTTAGTTGGAGGTTAAAGTTAGGGATAGAGTTAGGGTTAGAGATAGTGTTAGGTTTAGGGATAGGTTTAGGGAACGTGTTAGCAATAGGGTTTGGGTTATGATTAGTGTTAGTGTTAGGGTTAGTTTTAGGGTTTTTGTTATTTAAGGGTTAGGGTTATTGTTAGGGTTAATGTAAGGTTAGGGTTAAACTTAGGGTTAGTTTTGGAGGTAAGGTTAGGGTTAGGGTTAGGGTTAGTGTTCAGTTTAGTGTTAGGTTTAGGGTTAAGGTTTGTGTTTGGTCTAGGTTTAGGGTTAGGGTTTTGTGTTAGGGTTTGGGTAATGATTAGAGTTACAGATAGTATTAGGGTTAAGTTTGGGGTAGGATTAAGGTTAGATTTAGTGTTAGGTATAAGGTTAGTGTTAGGATTAAGTTTACTGTTAGGGTTAAGTTTAGGGTTAGATTTATGGTAAGGCTTTGTGATAGTGTTATGTTTAGGGATAGATTAAGGGATAGGTTTAGGATTAGTGATAGATTTAAGGTTAGAATTATGGTTAGTGTCAGTTTTAGGTTTAGTGTTAGAGTTAGTTTTATCACAGGGTTAGGTTTAGGGTTAAGTTTAGTTTTAATGTTAGGGTTAGGGTTACGGCTAGGGTTTGGTTTAGGGTTAGGGTTAGGTAATGTTTAGCGTTATGGTTAGGATATGTTTTGGTATTAAGATAGGGCAAGTGTCAGGATTAGAGTTAAGGTTAGCGTTAGGTTTAGTGTTATCCTTAGGGTTCAGTTAGGGTAAGGGCTAATGTTAGGGTTAGGGTTATGGTTAGACTTAGTGTTAGGGATAGGGTTACGGTTAGGGTTAGTGTTAGTGTTAGTTTTTTTTGTTTGTATTAAAGTTAGGTTTAGGGTTACAATTACGCTTAGGATTCGGGTTAGGGTTAGAGTTAGTGTTAGGTTACGGTTAGGGTTAAGGTTAGGGTTTGTTTTAGGATTAGATTCAGTGTAAGGTTAGGGTTAGGGTCAAGGTTAAATTTACACTTAGGATTAGTGTTAGGGATATGTTTGGGGTTTGGGGTTTAGTTAATGTTAGGGTTATGTTTAGGGTTACATTTAAGGTTAGGTTTAGGGAAGGTGTTAGGGTTAGGGTTAGGAATACAGTTACACAGTGTGAGGGTTAGGGTTAAGGTTATGGTTTGTGTTAAGTTTAGATTTAGGGCTAGTTTTAGGTTTTTGTATTAGGTTTAGGGTTAGGGTTTTGGTCAAGTTTAGTTTGACAATTAGGGTTAGTTTTAGGTTTAGGGTTAGTGACCATTTAGGGTTAGGGTGAAAATTAGGTTAGGGTTACTTTATGGTTAGAGTTAGGTTTTGTGTTAGTGTTAGGGTTAGTGTTAGGGTTTGGGTTAAGTTTACGATTAGGGTTATTGATGGGGTTATGGTTAGAGTTAGCGTTAGGTTTTGTGTTATGATTAGAATTAAGGTAAGTGTTAGTGTTTGTTTTAGGTTTAAGTTAGGCTTAGGTTTTGGTTAGGGTTATGGTTATAGGTTTAGGGTTTGGGTTTGGGTTAGTGTTAGTGTTTGGGTTAGAGTTTGTGTAAAAGTTAAGGTTATGGTTAGGGTTTCGCATAGGGTTAGGGTTAGGTTTTGGATTACGGCTATATGTAAGGTGATTGTTAGTGTTAGGGTAAGATTTCATGTTAGGTTTACCATTAGGCTTAGTGTTAGGATTAGATTTAGGGTTAGGGTAAGGTTAGGTTTAGGGTTATGGTTTAGTTTACTGTTTGGCTCAGGGTTAGGGTTATGGTTATGGTTACAGTTAGGATTAGGGTTAGGAATAGGTTTAATTTTAGGTTAGGTTTAGGTTTAGGGTTTGTGTTAGGATTAGATTAAGGGTTGGTATAAGGGTTAGAGTTAGGGTTAGGGTTTCAATTAGGGTTAGGGTTAGGATTAGGGTTAGTGTTAAGTTTAGGGTTAGTGTTAGTGTAAGGGTTATCATTAGGGTTACGGTTAGGGTTAGGGTTATATTTAGTGTTAGGTTTAGGGTTAGGTTTAGGTTTAGGTATCATGTTATGGTTAGGGATAGGTTAAGTTAATATTAGGTTCTCTGTTATGGTTAGGGTTAATGTGAGGGTTAGGGTTATAGGATTAGTGTTAGATAAGGATTACCATTAGGGTCAGTTTTAGTGTTAGGGTTTGGTTTAGGTTTAGGGTTAGGATTATTTTTAGAGTTAGAGTTAAATTTAGAGTTAGAGTTAGTATTAGGGTTAATGCTTGTATTAAGGTTAGAGTTAGGGTATTTTTAGGGTTAGGGTAAGGATTACGAAGAGGATAAAGATTAGAATTTGGTTAGGGTTAGTTTTAGCATTAGTGTTAGGGTTATGCTTAGGGTTAGGGTTTGGTTAGGTAAGTGTGAGGTTTAGGGTTAGTGTTAGGGTAAGTGTTAGGGTTAGGATAGAGTTAGGATTAGAGGTAGTGTTAGAGTTAGTGTAAGGGTTAGGGTTAGGGTTAGGCTTAGGGTTAGTGTTAGGTTTAAAGCTAGGCTTAGGGTTATGGTTAGCGTTAAGTTTAGGTTTAGCATTAGGGTCATCATTAGTTTTACGGTTAGGGTTAGGATTAGGGTTAGGTTTAGTGTTAGTGTTAGGGTTAGAGTTAGTGTTAGGATTAGGTTTAGGTTTTTTGTAAGGGTGAGGTTTAGTATTAGGGTTAAGATTAGGGTTAGGGTAAGTGTTATTTTATGGTTAGGGTAAGGGTAAGTGTGAGGGTTACTTTTAGAGTTACAATTAGAGTTAGTGTTAGGGTTAGGTTTTGTGTTAGGTTTAGTGTAAAATTTAGTGTTAGGGTTAGGTTTAGGGTTTGTTTTAATTTTAGAGTTAGGGTTAGTGTTAGAGTGAGTGCTAGTGTTAGCATTATTGTTAGTGTAAGGGTTAGGGTTAGGGTTAGGGTTAGTTTTTCTGTTAGGTTTAGGGTTAAAGTCAGGGTTAGGGTTAAAGTTTCAGTTAGGATTCGGGTTAGGTTCAAGTTTAGGATTAGGTTAGGGTTAGGGTTAGGTTTAGGCTTTGTGTTAGAATTAGATTAAGAGTTACTATTAGGGTGAGTGTTAGCATTAGGATTAGGTTTAGGTTTTGGTTTAGAGTTAGGATTAATGTAAGGTTTAGGTATAGGGATAGTGTTAGGGTTAGGGTAAGGGGTAGCATTAGGGTTAGGGTTAGGGTTAATGTTTGGTTTAGTGTTAGGTTTAGGGTTAGGGATAGTGTTATGGTTAGTGATAGGTTTAAGTTAGTGTTAGGGTTTGTGTTATGGTTAGGGTTACTGTTAGGGTTAGGGTTAGGTTTAGGATTTGTGTTAGGTAAAGGTTGGGGTTATGGTCATTTTAGTGTTAAGGTTTGGTTTAGTGTTAGGTTTAGTATTAGTTTCAGAGTTAGGGTTAAAGTTAGGGTTAGGGTTAGGATTAGGTTATTGTATGTGTTAGGATTAGGGTTAGGTTTGGGTTTGTTTAGGGTTATGGTTAGGGTTTGGATTACCGATAGAATAAAGATTAGAATTTGGTTATAGTTAGGGTTTGCATTATAATTATGGTTATGTTTAGAAATAGTGTTACATTTAGGTTTAGGGATAGGGTTAGGGTAAGTATTAGGATTAAGGTTAGTTTTAGGGTAAGTATTAGGGTCAGGTTTAGGTTATGATTAGAGGCAGTGTTAGGATAGAATTAGGTTTAGGTTTAGAGTTAGTGTCATGGTTACGTTAGGTTTTTGTTAGGGTTACTGTTAGGGTTAGTGTTAGAGTTAGTGTTAGGGTTAGCTTTAGTGTTAGGGTTTCAGTAAGGGTTAGGGTTAGGGTTAGGTTTAGGGTTAGTGTTAGGGTGTGGTTTTGGGGTAGGTTTAGGTTATGATTATGATTAGTATTGGGTTAGAATGAGGTTTAGGTTTAGGTGAGTGTTAGGGATAGGTTTAGGGTTTGTGTTAGTTTTAGATTCAAGTTTAGGGTTAGAGTTAGGGTTAGTGTTATGCTTAGGGTTTGTGTTTGGGTTAGGGTAACTGTTAGGGTTTGGTTTAGGTTTAGAGTTTATGGTATGTTTCGGGTTAAGTTTCGTGTTATGGTTAGTGTTAGGGTTACTGTTAGGGTTAGATTTAGGTTTAGGGTTAGGATTAGTGTTAGGTTTAGTGTTATGGTTTGGGTTAGGGTTAGGGATAGTGTTAGGGTTATGGATAGGTTTAGGGTTAGGGTTATGTTTTGGGTTAGGTTTAGGGTGAATTTTAGGGTTAAGGTTATAATGGTTATAGGGTTAGTGTTAGGTAAAGGTTAGGGTTAGGTTTAATGTTAGTGTTAGGGATAGGTTAGGTTCAGGTTAGTTTTATAGTTAGGGTTAAAGTTAGGGTTAGGATTAGTATTACAGTTAGTGTTATGGTTAGGGTTTGTGTTAGGTTAAGGTTTAATGTTAGGGTTTTTGTAGTAGTTAGGTTAGTGATTGTGTTAGGGTTAGAGTTAGGATTAGGTTTAGGTTTAAAGGTAATGTTATTTTTAGGGTTAGGGTTAATGTTCATGTTAGGGTTAATGTTCATGTTAGGGTTAGGGTCAGTGTTAGGATTAGATTTATATTTAGGATTAGATTTAGAGTTAGGATAGTGTTTGGCACAGGATTAGTGTTAGGGTTAGTGTTAGGGTTAGGGTTTGGAATTCTGTTAGGGTTAGGGTTATGGTTTTTGTTAGGGTTAGGGTTAGGTTAAAGATATCATTAGGTTTAATTTTGGTTTATAGTTAAGTTTATTGTTAGTGTCAGGGTTAGGGTTCAGGGTAGGTTTAGGGTAAGGCTAAGTGTTAGGGATAGGGTTAGTGGTAGGGTTAATTTTAGGGTTAAGGTTTGTGTTAGGTTTAGGGTTAGAGTTTGTGATATGGTTAGGTATACGGTTAGAGATAGAGTTTGATTTATGGTTAGGTTAAGGTTAGGTTAGGGTTAGGGTTTGTGTTAGGGTTAGATTAAGAGTTAATATTAGGGTGAGAGTGTTAGGGTTATGTTTAGGGTTTGGGTTAGGGTTTGGTTTATGTTTAGGGAGAGTGTTAGGGTTAGGGTTAGGGTTAGGGGTAGTGTGAGGGTTAGGGTTAGGTTTAATATTTGGTTTAGTGTTAGGTTTAGGGTTAGGTATAGTGTTACGGTTAGGGATAGGATTAAGTTAGTGTTAGGGTTTGTGTTATGATTAGGGTTAGGGTCAGTGTTTGGGTCAGGGTTAGGTTTAGGATTAGTGTTACGTAAGGGTTATGGTTATGCTCAGTTTTAGTGTTAGGGTTTGGGTTAGTGTTAGGGTTAAGATTAGTTTTAGAGTTAGGGTTAAAGTTAGGTTTAGGGTTAGGATTAGGGTTATTGTATGTATTAGGTTTAGGGTTAGGTTTGGGTTTGTTTAGGGTTATGGTTAGGATTAGGGTTACCGATAGAGTAAGAATTATAATTTGGTTATAGTTAGGGTTAGTGTTATAGTTATGGTTACTTTGGAGAATAGTGTTATGTTTAGGGTTAGGTATAGGGTTAGGGTAAGTGTTAGGATTAGGGTTAGTGTTAGGGTAAATGTTAGAGACAGGTTTAGGTTATGATTAGATGTAGTGTTAGGGATAGGTTTAGGTTTAGGTTTAGGGTTATTGTCAGGGTTAGGGTTAGGGTTTTTGTTAGGGTTAGGGTTAGGGTTAGAGTTAGTGTTAGGGTTAGTGTTAGTGTTAGTGTTTGTGTAAGGGTTAGGGTTAGGTTTAGTGTTTGTTTAGGTTTATGGTATGATTACAGTTAGTATCATGTTATAGTGAGGTTTAAGTTTAGGTGAGTGTTAGGGATAGGTTTAGGGTTTGTGTTAGTTTTAGATTCAGTTTTAGGGTTTGGGTTACAGTTAGTGATAGGCTTAAGGTTAGTGTTAGGGTTAGGGTAACTGTTATGGTTTGGTTTATGTTTAGAGTTTATGGTATGTTTCGGGTTAAGTTTCGTGTTATGGTTAGTGTTAGGGTTACTGTTAGGTTTAGGTTTAGGTTTCGGGTTAGTATTAGTGCTAGGTTTAGGTTTATGCATTGGATTAGGGTTACAGATAGTGTTAGGGTTATGGATAGGTTTAGGGTTAGTGTTAGTTTTAATGTTAGGGTTAGAGTTAGTTTTAGGGTTAAGGTTTAAATTAGGGATAGTGTTAGGTAAGAGTTAGGGTTAGGGTTAGGTTTAGTGTTACTGTTAAGTTTAGGTTAGGTTTAGGTTAGTTTTAGAGTTAGGGTTAAAGTTTGGGTTAGAGTTTAAGTAAGCCCCATTTGTTTATTCTTGTTATTAACTCTTGGGCTATGGGCATCCTATTAAGGAATTTGAAGCCAGACCCCACAGTATGTAGATCGTAGCCAACTTTTTCTTCTATGGGACTTACTTAGACTAAAAATTTTTTTTCTCAGCCAGAGAAACAATAAGAGAGGTAAATAGAGAGCCTACATTCTGGGAACAAATTTTTACCCCTCACACTTCAGATAGAGCCCTAATATCCAGAATATACAAAGAACTCAAAAAATTAAACAATAAGATAACAAATAACCCAATCAACAAATTGGCCAAGGACCTGAACAGAAACTTCTCAGAGGAGGACATACAATCAATCAACGAGTACATGAAAAAATGCTCACCATCTCTAGCAGTCAGAGAAATTCAAATCAAGATCACCCTAAGATACCATCTTACTCCAGTAAGACTGGCAGCCATTATTAAGTCAAACATCAATAAGTGCTGGCGAGGATGTGAGGAAAAGTGTACACTTGTACATTGTTGGTAAGACTGCAAATTGGTGAGGCCAATTTGGAAAGCAGTATGGAGATTCCTGGGAAAGCTGGGAATGGATCCACCATTTGACCCAGCTATCGCCCTTCTCGGACTATTCCCTGAGGATCTTAAAAGAGCATACTATAGGGATACTGCCACATCAATGATCAGAGCAGCACAATTCACAATAGCTAGACTGTGGAACCAACCTAGATGTTCTTCAGTAGATGAATGGATAAAAAATATGTGGCATTTATACCCAATGGAGTACTACGCAGCACTAAAAAATGACAAAATCATGGATTTTGCAGGAAAATGGTTGGCACTAGAGCAGATTATGCTAAGCGAAGTTAGCCAATCCTTAAAAAACAAATGCCAAATGTCTTCTTTGATATAAAGAGAGCAACTAAGAACAGAACAGGAAGGAAGAGCATGAGTAAAAGATTAACATTAAACAGAGATGAGTGGGGGAAGAGAAAGGGAGAGAGAAGGGAAGTCATATGGAAATGATAGAAGACCTTCAATGTTACACAAAATTACATATAAGAGGTTGTGAGGGGAAAGGGAGGGGAACAAGGAAGAGAATTGAACACAGCAGATGAGGTAGAGAGGGAAGATGGGAGGGGAGGGGACGGGGGATAGTAGGGGATAAAAATGTAGCAGAATATAAGTCACTAATATGCCATTATGGAAAAATGTGAATGTGTAACCTATGTGATTCTGCAATTTGTATTTGGGGTAAAAAATGGGAGTTCATAACCCACTTGAGTCAAATGTATGAAATATGATATGTCATGAGCTTTGTAATGTTTTGAACAACCAATTAAAAAAAAAAAGTTTGGGTTAGAGTTAGTATTACGGTTAGTGTTACAGTTAGGGTTTGTGTTAAGGTTTAATGTTAGGGTTTTTGTAGTGGTTAGGTTAGTGATAGTGTTAGGGTTAGAGTTAGGATTGGGTTTAGAATTAGGGTTAGGTTTAGGTTTAGGGTTAGGTTTAGGGGTAATGTTAGTTTTAGGGTTAGGTTTAATGTTCATGTTAGGGTTAGGGTCAGTGTTAGGATTAGGGTTATGGTTAGGGTTAGATTAAGAGTTAGGATAGTGTTTGTTATAGGGTTAGTGTTAGTGTTAGTTTTAGGGTTAGGATTATAATTCTGTTAGGGTTAGGGTTAGGGTTTGTGTTAGGGTTAGGGTTACAGATAGCATTAGGTTTAATTTTGACTTAGAGTTATGGTTATTGTTAGTGTTAGGGTTAGGATTCGGGTTAGGTTTAGGGTTAGGGTTAGTGTTAGAGTTAGGGTTACAGTTAGGATTAGGGTTAGAATTTGATTTAGGGTTAGGGTTAGAGTTGTGTTAGGGTTAGGGTTAGGGTTTTTGTTTGGGTTAGATTAGAGTAAGGGCTAGGATTATGGTTTGAGTAAGAGTTATGGGTTTTGTTAGTTTTTGCTTATGGTTAGTGTTTGGTTTAGGGCTAGGTTTTGGGTAAGGCTAAGTATTAGGGATAAGGTTAGTGTTAGATTTAGTTTTACAGTTAAGGTTTGTGTTAGGTTTAGGGTTAGGGTTTGTGATATGGTTGGGCATAGGGTTAGGGTTAGGGTTTGTTTTAGGGTTAGGTTAAGGTTAGGTTAGGGTTAGGGTTAGGATTTGTTTTAGCCTTGGTTTTAGGGTTACGGTTAGGGTTAGGCTGTGTCATAGGTTTTGGGATAGATTATCTGTTAGGTTTAGGATTAAGGTTAGGATTATGGTTAAAGTTAGGTTTAATGTTAGGTTTAATGTTGGAATCATGAATTGGGTTAGGTTTAGTTTTTGAGTTAGGTTTAGGGTTTGGTTAAGGTTTAGGTTTAGAGTTAGTGTTAGGTTTTGCGATACATTTACAGTCAGAGATAGGGTTAGTATTATGGTAAGTGTTAGGGTTAGGGTTAGTTTTATGGTTAATGTTGGGTTAGGGTCAAGCTTAGGGTTAGTTTAAGTGGTAGGTTAAGGGTGAGGTTAGGGTTAATTTTTGGGTTAGTGATAGGATTTGTGTTAGGGTAAGGCTTAGTGTTAGGGTTTGTGTTAGTGTTAGGGTTAGATTTATGGAAAGAATAGTGGTAGAGTTAAGGTTAGGGTTATGGTTCGGGTTAGTGTTAGGTTTACGGTTAGGTTTAGGATTAGAGTTTGTATTAGGGCTAGGATTAGAGTTAGGGTTCTTGTTACTGTTAGGCTCAGGCTTATGATTAAAGTTAGGGTTAGTCTTAGGGTTAGGTTTAGGCTCAGTTTTAGGGTTAGGTTTTGTGTTTGGCTTAGAGATATGATTAGTTTTAGGTTTAAGGTCAGGGTGAGTGTTAGATTAGGTTTAGGTTTAGGGTAAGGGTTTGTGTTAGGTTAGGGTTAGGGTTTGTTTTAGGGTTAGAGTTAGGGTTATGATTAGGGTTAGAGTTACGGTTAGGGTTAGGGTTAGGGTTATGGATAGGTTTAGTGTAGGGTTAGGGTTAGGGTGAAGATTAGGCATAGAGTTAAAGTTAGGGTTACAGTTAGGGTTAGGGTTAGGATTAGGTTTAAGTTAGTGTTAGGTATAGTGTTAGAGTTAGGGTTATTTTTATGGTTAGACATAGGGTTAGGGTTAGCGTTAAATATAGGGTTTGTGTGAGAGTTAGGGATAGGCTTAGGGTTAGGGTTACGGTTAGTGTTATGGGTAGAGTTAGGTTTAGGGTTAGTGTAAGTGTTAGGGTTAGGGTTAGTGTTAGGTATAGGTTTAGGTTTTGTGTTAGAGTTAGGGTTAGGGTTAGGGTTACGGATATGATTGGGTTTCTGGTTAGTGTTAGGTTAAGTGTGAGGTTAGGGTTAGAGTCAGAGTTAGGTTTTGTGTTAGGGTTGAATTTAGGGTTAGGTTTAGGGTTATGTTTAGAGTTAGGTTAGGGTTAGGGTTAAGGTTACTTTTAGGTTTAGGGTTAAGGGTAGGGAAGGGTTTGTGTTAGGTTAAGTTTAGGGTTTGGTAAGATTTATTGTTTTGTTCTGGTTAGGATTTCTGTTAGGGTTAGGGTTAGTGTTAGAGGTAGGTTTAGTGTTATGTTTTGGGTTATTGTTAGGGTACAGGTTAGTTGTTACGGTAATGTTAGTGTTAGGGTTATGTTTAGGGTGAAGATTAAGGTTATGTTTATCGTTCAGGTTAGGGTTAGGTTTAGGGTTAGTGTTAGTGTTAGGGTGATGGTTCTGTTTGGGGTTTGGTTAAGTGTTATGTTCAAGGTAGTGTTACATTTAGGGTTAGTGTTAGGGTTAAGGTTAGTGTTTGTGTTAGGATTAGCTTTATGGTTAGGGATTGAGTGAGGGTTAGGGTAAGATTTATGGTTAGTGGTAGGTTTAGGGTTTGGCTTTGTGTTAGACTTAGGGTTAGGATTACGTTTGGGTTTATGGTGACTGTTATGATTTAGGTTAGTGCTATGGTTAGGGTTAGGTTGGGGTTAGGGTTAGTGTTGGAGTTTGTGTTAGAGTTAGATTTAGAGTTTGGATTAGGGTTAGGGTTAGTGATAGTGTTAGGGTTAGGGTTAGGGTTAAGTTTAAGGTTAGTTTTAGGGTTATTTGATAAAGTTCAGTATAGGGTTAGGTTAGGTTTAGCTTAGGGTTAAGTGAGGGTTGGTATTATGGTTAGGGTTAAGTTTTTTTATAGGGTTAGCATTAGTTTTATGTTTAGGGTTAGGGTTAGGGTTAACGTTAGGTTTACAGTTAGTATTAGCATTTGGTTTAGGGTAGAGTTTTAAATTAGTGTTAGGGTTAGTGTTAGGTTTACTGTTAGGGTTAGGTTTAGGGTTTGTGTTAGGCTTAGGGTTACTGGTAGGGTTAGGATTAGGGTTAGGGTTAGAGTTGACATTAGTGTTAGGTTTACATTTAAGGTTAGTGTTATAGCTAGGGTTACAGTTACTTTTAGAGTAAGTTTTAGGGTTAGTGGTATGATTATAGTTAATTTTAAGGATAGGGTTAGTTTTAGGGTTAGTGTAAGGATTAGGTTAGGGTTAAACTTAGGATTAGTGTTATGGTTAGGGTTAAGGTTTGTCTTAGGTTTAGGTTTATAGTTAGGCTTATGGTTTTGTTTAGGATTTGGGTTAGAGTTAGGGTTACCTTAAAGTTATGGTTAGGTTTACGGTTTGTGTTAGAATTAGATTTAGGATGAGGGTTAATGTTAGGGTTAGGGTTCATGTTAAAGTTAGGGTTAGGGTTAGGTTTAGGGTTTGTTTTAGAATTAGATTTAGGGTGAGGTTTATTGTTAGGGTAATGGTTCATGATAAGGTTAGTGTTAGGTTAAGTGTTAGGGATAGGTTTAGTGTTAGGTTTATGGTAAGATTTAGGGTTATGGTTAAGGATAGTGTTACGTTTACAGATAGGTTTAGCTTTAGTGCTGTGTTAGAGTTAGGTTTAGGGTTATATGTAGTGTTAGGATTAGGGTTATGGTTAGGGTAGTGATAGGTAAGGGTTAGAGTTAGTTTTATGGTTAGAGTTATGTTTAGGTTCAGGGTTATGGTTAGGGTTGTTTTAGAGTTAGGTTAAGTGTTAAGGTTAGTGTTAGGGTTAGGATTATTTGTGTTAGTTTTAGGGTTATTGTTAGGGTTTGTGTTAAGGTTAAGATTAAGTTTAGGGTTACAGATAGGATTAGTGTTAAAATTATTGTTAGAGATAGGTTTAAGGTCAGTTTTAGGGTTATGGTTAGAATTATGGTTAGGTTAGTTTTAGTGGTAGTGTTAGCTTTAGGGTTAGTGTTAGGGTTAGGTTTAGGGTTAGGGTTCATGTTAGGCATAGGTTTAGGTTTAGGGTTAGTGTGAGGGTAAGTGTGAGCATTAGGGTTAGGCTTACCATTAGAGTTAGTGTTAGTCTTTGTGTTAGGTTTAGGGTTAGGTTTAGGATTAGTATTAGGGTTAGGGATAGGGTTTGTATTAGTGTTAGGGTTAGATATAGGGTAAGGTTTAGAGTTATGGTTATGGGTAGGATTCGTGTTAGGTATATGCTAAGAGTTATGTTTTAAATTAAGTTAGGTTATGGTTAGGGTTAGGCTTTGTGTTAGGGTTAGATATAGGGTACAGGTTTGGGTTATGGTTATGGTTAGAGTTGGTGTTAGCTTTAGGGTTATGTTAGGGTTCGGGTTAGGTTAGGGTTAGGCTTAGGTTTAGTTAAGGTTAGTGTTATGGTTAGGCTTATGGCTTGTGTTAAGATTAGAGTTTGTCTTAGGGTTAGGGTTAGGGTTAGGTTTAGGATTTTTTTAGGGTTAGGGTTAGGGTAAGTCTTATGTTTTGATAAAGGTGAGAGTTAGGGTTAGTGTTAGGGTTAGTGTTTGGGTTACAGTTAGGGTTAGGGTTAGTTTTTCAGTTTGGGTTAGAGTTAGGGTTTGTATTAGGATTAATTCAAGTGTTAGGGTTAGGTTTCATGTTAGGGTTGGGTTAAAGTTAGGGTTATGTATGGTATGTGTTAGGGTTAGAATTAGGGTTACAGTCAGAGTTAGTGTTAGGGTTAGGGTTAGGGTTAGGTTTAGGCATAGGTTTAGATGTAGTGTTTGGGTTAGGGTTAGGGTTGGATTTGTGTTAGGGTTAGGCTTAGTGTTAGGCTTACTGATAAATTTAAGATTAGGGTTGTTGTTAGGTTTAGGTTTAGGGTTAGGATTAGTGTTAGGGTTATTGTTAGATTAAGGGTTAGGGTTGGGGTGAGTGTTAGGGTTAGTTTTAGGGTTAGGGTTATTGTTAGGGTTAGGGTTAGGATTAGCTTTAGTGTTAAGTTTAGTGTTAGGGTTTTGGTTAGTTTTAGGGTTTGTGTTAGTATTAGGGTTAGGCTTTAGTTTTAGGTATAGGGTTAGGGTTGATATTGTGTTAGGGTTAGCTTTGGGGTTATTGTTAGAGTTAGGGTTAGAGTTCATGATAGTGTTATGGTTAGGATTAGTGTTAGGGTTAGGGTTACAAATAGTGTTAGGTTAAAAAATAGGTTTAGGGTTAGTGTTAGGGTTAGGGTTAGAATGAAGGTTAGTGTTAGGTTTATAGTTACTGTTAGGGTTAGTGCTAGGTTAAGGGTTAGTGTTAGGTGTAGGATTCAGGTTAATTTTAGGGTTAGAGTTAGGGTTAGGGTTAGTTAGGGTTAGGTTTAGGGTTAGGGTTAGCGTTATGGTAACTTTTAAGGTTAGGGGTATAGTTATGGTTACAGTTAGTCTTATTTTGGGGTTAGAGTTACAGTTAGATTCAGGGTAAGTGTTAGTTTTTAGGGTAATGGTGTGAGTTTGGGTTAGTGTTAGGTTTAGCATTAGGGTTACGATCAAGGTTAGGATTAGGGATAGTATTAGATTTAGAATGAGGGTTAGGTTTTGGTTAGGGTTAGGGTTAGTATTTGGGTTACGTTTAGATTTAAGATAAATGTTATGGTTAGGGCTAGGTTTAGTCTTAGATTTCGGATTAGGGTTAGGGTTAAGGTTAGTTTTAGAGTTAGGGTTAGGGTTAGGTTTAGTGTTAGGGTTAGGGTAAAGTTAGATTTAGTGTTATGATTAGTTTCAGGGTTTGTGTTAGGCTTAGTTTTAAGTTTAGTGTTAGTATTAGGTTTAGGGTTATGGTTAGGGTTATCATAGGGTTAGGATTATGGTTAGGTTTTGGGTTAGGATTAGGGTTTTGTTTTGTGTTAGGATAATTTAGGTTTATGAGTATGGTTTTGTGTTAGGTTTAAGGTTAGTTTTAGTGTTACTGTGATGTTTCGGATAAGTGTTGTAGTAAGGGATAGGTTTCAGGTAAAGGGATATTTTTAGTGTTAGTGTTAGGGTAAGTGTTAGATTTAGTGTTATGGTTAGGGTGAGGGTTAGGGTTAGGGTTAGGGTTAGGGTCAGGGTTATTGTGAGGGTTCGGGTTAATGTTAGGTTTTCTGTTAATATTAGGGTTAATGTTAGGTTTAAAGTTAGGGTTAGGATTGTGTTAGGTTTAGGGTTAGAATTAAGGTTATTTTTGGGGTTTGGGCTAGTATTAAGGTTAGGATTAGAGTTAGAGTCAGGGTTTGGCTTTGGGTTAGTGTTAGGTTTTGTGTTAGGTTTAGCGTTAGTGTTAGGGTTGGGGTTACATTTAGGATTAGGTATAGGTTTAGGGTTAGTTTTAGGTTTCAGTTTAATATTGTGTTAGTGTTAGGTTTAGGTTTAGGGTTATAATTAGGTTTGGGGTTAGGGTTCCTATAAGGGTTAGGGTTAGGTTTATTGTTAGTGATAGGGTTAGGGATTGTGTTAGGGTTATGTATAGGTTTAGAGTTAGTGTTAGGTTTAGGGTAAGGGTTAGTGTTAGTGTTAGGTTCAGGATTAGGATTGGGTTACTGTTATGGTAAGGTTTAGGTTTAGCTGTAGGGTTAGGGTTAATGTTAGTGTTAGGGTTATGGTTAGTTTTAAAGTTAGGGTTAATGTTAGGTTTAGGGTTACTATTAGGGTTATTATTAATGTTAGGGTTAGGGTTTGTGTTAGGGTAAGGATTAGGGTTAGGATTAGTGTTAGGGTAAGGCTTAGGTTTAGGTGTAGGTTTAGAGTTAATGTTAGGGTTAGTTTTAGGTTTACTAATACGGTTAGGGTTATCTTTAGGGTTAGGATTAGGATTAGGTTTCCTCTTAGTGTAAGGTTTTGGGTTAGGTGTAGGGTGAAGGTTAAAGTTAGTGTTAGGGTTAGGTCTAGTTTTAGATTTAGGGTTAGGGTTAGTTTTACTGTTAGGGTTACTATTAGGGTTAGAGTTAGGGTTTGTGTTAGATTTATGGTTAGGATTATGATTTGTGTTAGGTTTTATGATAGATTTAGTGTTACTGTTAGGTTTAGGGTTAGGATTAGGGTGAAGGCTAGGGTTAGGGTTAGTTTTCCTGGTAGGGTTAGGGTTAGGTTTAGGGCTAGGGTAAGTGTTAAGCATTAGGTTTATGGTTAGAGTTAATTTTAGAGTTAGTTTTAGGGATAGGTTTAATGTTAGTGTTACAGTTAGGGTTAGATGTAATGTTAGGGTTAGGGTTAAGTTTAGGATTAGTATTAGGTTAGGTTTAAGGTTAGGGTTAGTGTTAGGGTTAGGTTTAGAGTTAGGATTAGGGTTAGGTTTAGCATTAAGTTAAGGATTATGGTTAGTGTTGTGTTAAGGTTAGGGTTAGGTTTAGTGTTATTGTTATGGATGGGATTAGGGTTCTGTTAGGGTTAGGGTTAGAGATAGTGTTAGGATAAGTTAAGTTTAGGTTAAGGCTTTGGGTTAGGGTTTGGGTTCTGGTTAGTTTAGGTTTAGGTTTAGGGTTAGAGTAAGGTTTAGTGTTAGTGTTAGTGTAAGGGTTAGGTTTAGGGTTAGGGTTAGTGTTAGGATTAGAGTTAGGGTTAGGTTTAGAGTTAGGGTTAGTTTTAGTGTTAGTGTTAGCGTTAGGGTTAGATATTTGGTTAGGATTAGGTTTAGTGTTAGTGTTACAGTAAGGGTTACGCATGTGGTTAGGTTTCGTATTAGGTTAGGTTAAGGGCGAGGTGATGTTTAAGTTAAATGTTAGGGTTTGTGTTATGGTTAGATTGAGGGTTTGTGTTAGGGTTCAGATTAGTGTTAGGGTTAGGGTTATGATTACAGTAAAGGTTAGTTTTATGGTTAGGTTTAGGTTTAGGTTAGGGTTAGGATTAGGTTAGAGTTAGTGTTTGAGTTAGGGTTAGGGTTTGTGTTAGTGTCAGGATTAGTGTTAGAGTTAGTTTTAAAGTTATTATTAGGTTTAGTGTTAGGGATAGGGTAGTGTTAGGGTTAGTGTTAGTGTTAGGGTAAGAGTTAGCATAACTTTTAAATTTAGTGTTAGGTTTATGGTTCGAGTTAGTGTTAGGTTTAGCGTTAGGTTTAGAGTTAGTGTAAGTGTTAGGGCTAGGTTTAGGTTTAGGTTTACTGTTAGGGTTTAGTTAGGGTTTGTGTTAGGGTTACGGTTAGTCTTATGTTTAACATTAGAATTATGGTTACGATTCAGTTTAAGGTTAGGGTAGGTTAGTTTTAGGGTTAGTTTTTGTGTTAGGGTTAGATTTAGGTTTAGGGTGAAGTTTAAGTTTAGGGTTAAGTTTTTTTTTTACGTTTAGGGTTAGATTTAGGATTTGGGTTGGTGTTAGGTTAGTGTTCGGGGTTTCTGTTAGGTGAGAGTTAGTGTTATGTTCAGGGTTAAGGTTTGTATTAGGATTAGATTTATGGTTAGGGTTAGGGTTAGGTTTCAAGAAGCTAACACAAACCTTGTTTGATCTGAAGTTCCAAATGCATGTATCCCTATAGGGAAAAACCAAGTGAAACATAAAAATTCAAAGTGTTCCTGCAAGCGAAAATTTCAACCTAGAAGAATGAAATTCGGGAGACTAAGTGTGAATAGATTACCGATCATTCCCACACAGTATCAACAAGATCTGGTTTAGAAAATCTTTGATAAGATTTCAGTAAACTCGGTGTTCTATGGAAGCTTTGCAAATGCTTTTAAATGAAAGTGTATTCTCCTTATCTGTGCTTATGGCTACTTCCACAAGAAACAAAGCAGAAAGTGCACTGACAAGTAATTGAGTGAGTCAACTTTCAAGCATCCAGCACATAACTTTTTTGATTTAGAGTTCCAAATGCATGTATCCCTATCAGGGAAAACGAAGTGAAACCTAAAAATTCAAAGTGTTTCTGCAAATGAACATTTCAAACTAGAAGAACGAAACATGGGGAACCACATGTGAATGGAGTAGTGATCATTTTCTGCTAGTATCTACAAGATGGGGTGAAAAAATCTTTGATGAGATTCCAGTAAACTCTGAGTTCTGTTGAAGCATTCCAAACGCTTCAAATGAAAGTGTATGTTCCTAGCATCTGCTTTAGGCTACTTCCAGAAGGATTAAAGCATAGAGAGTGCACTGAGTACTAATTGAGTCAAGTTTCAAGGAGTTAGCACAAACCTTGTTTGATTTAGAGTTCCAAATGCATGTATCGCTATAGGGAAAAAAAAAAAACAAGTGAAACCTAAAATTCAAAGTGTTCCTGCAAATGAACACTTCAACCTAGAAGAACAAAATTGGGGGGACCAAGTGCAAATGAAGGACCCATCATTCTTTCCCAGTATCAAATAGATCCAGTTTAAAAAATTTTGGCTGAGATTCCATTAACCTCGAGTTCTGTGTAAAATTTGCAAATCCTTTCAAATGAAAGTGTATTTTCCTTTCCTGTGCTTAGGGCTACTTCACCAACGAACAATGCAGAGTGCGCACTGACAACTACATGAGTGAGTCAAGTTGCAAGCATCTAGCAAAAACCCTGTTTGATTTAGAGTTCCAAAAGCATGTATCCCTATCATGGAAAACAAAATAAAACCTAAAAAATTCAAAGTTTATTGGCAAATGAACGCTTCAACCTAGAAGTACAAAATGTGGGTGACCAAGTGTGAATGGAGTATGGATCATGCCCTCCAAGTATCAATAAGATCGGGTGAAAAAATCTTTGCTGAGATTCCAGTGAACTTGGAGTTCTGTTGAAGCATTGCAAATGTTTTCAAATGAAAGTATATGTTCCTATCCCCTCCATAAGACTACTTCCACAGGGAACAAAGCATAGAGAGTGCACTGAGAACTAATTAAGTCAAGTTTCAAGGAGTTACCACAAACCGTGTTTGATTTAGAGTTCCAAAAGCATGTATCCCTATTGGGGAAAATGAATTGATTTCTAAAAATTAAAAGTGTTCCTGCAAAAGAACGCTTCAACAGGAAAGAACTAAACGTGGGGGACCAAGTGTGAATGGAGTACCGATCATGCCCTCCAAGTATCAACAAGGTCAGGTGAAAATATTTTGCTGAGATTCTAGTAAACTCGAAGTTCTGTGGAAGCTTCGCAAATGCTTTCAAATGAAAGGGTATTTTCCTTGCCTGTGCTTAAGGCTACTTCACCAAAGAACAAAGTAGAGAGTGCACTGAAACTAATTAAGTGAATCAAGTTTCAAGCATCTAGCATATACCGTGTTTGATTTAGAGTTCCAGAAGCATGCATCTCTTTCGTGGAAAACAAAGTGAAACCTAAAAATTCAAAGTGTTCCTGCAAATGAATGCTTCAACCTAGAAGAACGAAACGTGGGGGACCAAGTATGAATGGAATACCTATCATTTCCTCCAAGTACCAACAAGATCAGCTCAAAAAAATCTTTGCTGAGATTCAAGTAAACTCGGAGTTCTGTTGAAGCATTGCAAACGCTTTCAAATGAAAGTGCATGATCCTCGCCTCTGCTTAATGCTACTGCCAGAGTGTACAAAGCATAGAGAGTGCACTGAGAACTAATTGAGTCAAATTTCAAGGAACTAGCAGAAACCACATTGATCTAGTGTTCCAAATGCATGTATCCCTATAGGGAAAAACCAAGTGAAACCTAAAAATTCAAAGTGTTTGTGTTAGGGTTAGGGTTAGGGTTAGGGTTAGGTTTAGATTGAGAGTTAGAGTTAGTGTTAGGGATAGGCTTAGAGTTAGGGTTGGGTTAAGGTTAGGGTTAGGTTTTATGTTAGGGTTAGTGTTAAGGTAAGTGTTAGGGTTAGGGTTAAAGTTAAGTTTAGGGTTAATATTAGGGTTAGGTTAAGTGTTGGGTTTAGGGTTAAGGTTACGGTTAAATTTAGTGTTAGGTTTAGGGTTAGGGTTAGTGTTAGTGTAAGGATTAGGGTTAGGGTTTGGTTAAGGTTAGTATTAGGGTTAGGATTACGTTTTGTGTTAATGTTAGGGTTAGGGTTAAAATTAGTTTTATGGTTACGGTTAGGATTTGTGTTAAATTTAGTTATAGTGTTAGGGTTAGGTTAGTGTTAGGGTTAGGGTTAGGGTTTGTGTTAGGTTAAATTTTTTGTTAGGGTTAATGTTAGAGTTAGGTTTAGGGTTAGGATTTGGGTTAAGGTTATTTTTTTAAAGAGTGAGGGGAAGAGAATTTTAATATTTATTTTTTAGTTATTAGCGGACACAACATCTTTGTTTGTATGTGGTGTTGAGGATCGAATCAGGGCCACACACATGAAAGGGGAACGTGCTACCTATTGAGCCACATCCCCAGCCCCAGTAAAGTTTATTTTTATAGTTAGGGTTAGGTTTAGCATTAGGTAAGGGTTAGGGTTTAGGTTGGGTTAGGGTTTGTGTTAGGGTTAGGGTTAGTGTTAGGTTTAGAGTTAAGTTTAGGGTTAGGGTTAGTGTTAAGTTTAGTATTAGGGTCAGAATTAGGTTTTGTGTTATGATTAGGGTTAGGTTGAGGTATAGGGTTAGAATTAGGGTTATGATTAGGGTTAGGGTTATGCTTAGGGTTACTTTTACAGTTAGTGTTAGGGTTAGGGATAAGGTTAGGGTTAGTGTTAGGGTTTTTCTTAGGTTTAGGCATAGGGTTCCCCTTAAGGTTAGGGTTACGGTTAGGATTAGTGTTAAGTTTAGAGTTGGGGTTTGGGTTAATGTTAGATTTAAGGTTAGGGTTAAGTTTAGTGTTTGGGTTAGGGTTTGGGTTTGGGTTAGGGTGAGGATTAGGTTGAGTTAGTGTTATGATGAGGGTTGTGTTTAGGGTAAGTGTTAGGTTTACGGTTAGGATTAGGGTAAGAGCTAGGGTTAGTGTTAGGTTTAGGGTTAAGTTTTGTGTTAGGGTTGGAGTTAGGGTTAGGTTTAGTTTTAGGGTTAGAGTTAGGGTTAGGATTAAGTTTAGTGTTAAGCGTAGGTTTAAGTTTATGGTGTTAGGGTTAGGTTTAGGGTAAGTGTTAAGATTAGGGTTAAGTTTTTGGTTAGAGTTAGTGTTAGGGTTAGGGTAATATTTAGTGTAAGGGTTAGGGTTAGTTTTAGGTTTAGGGTTAGTGTTAGCGTTAGGGTTTGTTTTAGGGTTAGGGTTAGTTTTAGGGTTAGGTTTAAGTTTATAGTTAGGGTTAGGGTTAGGGTTTGTGTTAGGTTTAGGGTTAGGGTTACATTTATATTTATGGTTAGGTTTAGGTTAGGGTAAAAGTTATGGTTAGGTTAGGGTAAGGGTTAGGTTTAGGTTTTTTGTTAGAGTAAGGCTTGGGGTTAGGGTTTGAGTTACTGTTAGTATTCTGGTTAGTTTTAGGGTTACTCTTAGGTTAGGGTCAGGGTTACGGTTAAGGTCTGAGTTAGGGTTAGATTTAGGGTTAGGTTTACATTTAGGTTTAGGGTTAGGGTTAGTGTTAGTTTTATTTTGAGATTTAGGGTTCATGTTACGGTTAGGATTAGTGTTATAGATAGTGTTATGGTTAGGCTATGAGTTCGGGTTCTAGTTAGGGTTATGGTTAGATTTAGTGTTAAGTTTAGGGCTTTTGTTAGGGATAGGTTATCTTTAGGGTTACTGTTTGTGTAAGGTAGGGTTAGGTTAGGTTTAGCTTTTGTTTTAGGGTTAGTGTTAGGGTTAGTGTTATGATATGGTTATGGTAAGGGTTAGGTTTAGGGTTAGTTTTATTGTTAGGGTTACTTTTTTTGCATTAAGGATAGGTTTAGACTTAGAATTAATGTTAGGTTTAGTGTTAGGGTCAGGGTTAACATTCGGTTTAGATTTAGTATTAGTGTTAGGGTTTGTGTTAGTGTTAGTATTAGGGTTCAGTTACAGTTACGGTTAGGTTTTAGATTAGGGTTTGCAATATGGTTAGGTTAGGGTCAGGGTCAGGGTTAGGTTTTGTGTTAGATTTAGGGTTAGGGTTAGGGTGTGGATTATGTTTTGGATTGTCGTTAGTTTTAGAGTTACTGTTAGGTTAGGATTATGGTTACTGTTAGGGTTTGTGTTAGGGTAAGATTTAGGGTTAGGGTTAGGCTTAGGGATATGGTGCGGTTTAGGGTTCATGTAATGGTTAGGGTTAGTGTTTGTGTTAGGGTTACTTTTAGTGTAAGGCTTTGTATTAGGGATAGAGTTAGGGTTAGTGTTAGTGTTACAAATAGAATTAGGGTTAGAGTTATTTTGAGAGTTATTATTAGTATTACTGATAGGGTTAGGGTTAGGCTTAGTGTTAGGTTTAGTGTTAGGCTTAGGGTTAGTATTAATGTTAGGTTTAGGAAAAAAGTAAGGGTTAAGATTATTTATAAGGTTAGGTTTGAGGTTAGGGTTAGAATTAAGGTTAGGTTAGGCTTAGTGTAAGAGTTAGTTAGGGTTAATGTTACTTTAGAGTAATATAGGGTTTAAGGTTACAATTAGGTTAGGTTTAGTGTTAGAGTTTGTGTTAGGGTGTTTTAGGGTTAGGTTTAGTGTTAGGGTTAAGATTACTCTTCTGGTTAAACTTAGGGTTAGAGTTAGGGTTAGTCTTAGATTTAGTGTTAGGACTAAAGTTAGGTTTAGCTTTAGTTTAAGGGTTAATGTTAGTGTGGGGGTTAGGTTTAGGGTTAGTGTTAGGGTTAGGGTTAAGTTTAATGTTAGGTTTAGGCTTAGGGTGTGTGTTAGTGTTAGAGTTAGGGTTAGGGTTAGTGTTAGGCAAAATTTTAGGGTTAGTTTTAAGGTTAGGTTTAGGGTTACTGTAAGGGTTAGGTTTAGGTTTATGGTAAGTGTTAGAGTTAGGGTTAAGTTTAGGTTCAGTATTAGGGTTAGGTTTAAGGTTACCATTAGAGTTAATGTTAGGTTTAGGTTTAGGGTTAGGGTTAGTTTAATGGTTAGGGATATGGTTAGGTTAGGGTTTGTTTTAGGGTTAGGATTTGTGTTAGGTTTAGGGTTAGGTTTAGGTTTAGAGTTAGGGTTATGTTTAGTGTAAGGGATAAGTTAGGGTTAACATCAGGTGTAGGTTTAGGGTTAGGTTTAGGGTTAATGTTAGGGTTGGGGTTACAGTTAAGGTTAGTGTTAGGGTTAGGGATACGTGTCGTGTTAGAATTAGGGTTAGGATTAGGATTACGTTAGGTTTAGTGTTATAGTTTGGTTTAGGGTTTGTGTTAGGGTTAGGGTTAGAGGTAGGTTTATGTTTAGGGTTACATTTAGTGTTAGGGTTAGTGTTAGAGTTAGTGTTAGGGTTAGGGTTAAGTTTAGTGTCCGGTTTTGGGTTATTGTTATGGTTAGGTTTAGGGTTACTGTAATGGTTAGGGTCAGTGTCAGAGATAGGATTAAGATTAGCGTTAGGATTCATGTTAGAGTTTGGGTTAGGGTTAGATTTAGGATTAGGTTTAGATTTAGTGTTAGGATTAGTGTTAGTGTTAGTGTAAGGTTTAAGGTTAGGGTTATGTTTAGGTTTAGTGTTAGGGTTAAGTTTAGGGTTAGTTTAGGGTTAGGTTTAGGGTTTGTGACAAGGTTAGGGTTAGGTTAGGTTTAGGGTTTGTGTTAGAAATAGGGTTAGAGTTGGGCTGGGGATGTGGCTCAAGTGGTAGCGCACTTACCTGACATGCGTGCGGCCCAGGTTCGATCCTCAGCACCAAATACAAAACAAAGATGTTGTGTCTGCCGAAAAACAAACATAAATAAATAAATAATTATTAAAAATTTCTCTCTCTCTTTCTCATACACTTTAAAAAAGAATTAGGGTTAGAGTTGAAGTTATGGTTATGGTTAGGGTTAGTATTTGGTTTAGGGTTAGTGTTAGGGTCAGAGTTATAATTAGTGTTAGGGTTAGGGTTAGGGTTAGTTTTAGGTTTAGGTTTAGGGTTTGTGTAAGGGTTACGGTTAGTTTTGGAGTTAAGGTTAGGGTTATTGTTTGTGTTAGGGTTAGTGTTAGGTTTAGGGTTAGGTTTTGTGCTAGGGTTAGAGTTAGGTTTAGGGTTATGGTTACTTTTAGGGTTAGAGTTAAGGTTTGTGTTAGCATTATTATTAGGCTTAGGGTTAGGTTTAGGATTAGAATTAGGGTTTGTGTTAGGGTTATGGTTAGGGTTTGGGTTAGGGTTAGGTTTAAGGTTAGACTTAGTGTTATAGTTAGTGTTAGCTTTAGGGTTAGGTTTGTGGTTTGGGTTCATGTTAGTGTTAGGGTTAGTTTTAGGATTAATGTTAGGATTAGTGTTAGGGTTTGTGTAAAGGTTAGGTTTAGGGTTAGGGTTTGGTAAGCTTTAGGGTTATGGTTAGCTTATGTTTAGGGTTAAGGTTCTTGTTAGGGTTTGTGTTAGTGTTCTCTTTTTTTGAGAGCCACAGCCGAAGGGGCCCCAGCAAACTTCCAGCTTCCAGCAAACTTCCAGCTGCCAGCAAACTTCCATCTGCCAGCTGATGATTGGCTCACAGAGGCCCCAGCAAACTTCTAGCTGCCACCTGATTGGCTCCTCTGCGGTGATGCTCATTGGGCTGTTTCCCCGCCCTTTCAGACAACGGAGCTGCTAATTGGGGGACTTTTTATGGCTCCGTCCACGTGACCCAGCCAATCGGTCTCAAGAGCAGGAGGAGTCGGGGACGTTGAGAGGCTTGTGGGAAGCTAGTGGTGGTAGTTGGTCTCTGAAGGTTTTCCTGAAGAGCTATGTGGTTCTAAAAATAAAGTTGTTTTCTTTTGACAATTGGCTCCTGAATTGTGCCCTGCCAGACTGCGGCATTTGGTGGCTCCCACGGGGGAGCGACTGAGGGTAAGTGATAAGGTAAACTGCTCACCCCTGAGGGCAGGGCAAAAGGATGGGTAGCCATTTTAAGATTCGTCTTTTGTTTTGCTTCACTTTTCTTTTAAGTTGCCTGTCCCTGGAGATGTGTAAGATGGAACAAAAACCGCTCACATCTGAGGATCAGATAGGGAGAAATGACGGATGGACATTTGAGGAGGCTATTATAATGATTTTTTGTTGTTCCAATTTTCTTTCACTCTGTTTCAGTTTTTTTAGGTATTATCTTGTTGGGTTGTATTATAGTTATAGTAGAAATATTCAGGTAAACAAGAAGGCCTCTCGAGCTAGTCAGACAGAGAAAAAAAATTCAAGTATAAAAGAAGGTCTCTCGAGCTACTCAGAGGAAAAAAATTCAAGTAAAAGAGAAGGCCTCTCAAGCTAGTCAGACATAGGAAAAAATTCAAGAAAAAGAGAAGGCCTCTCAAGCTAGTCAGAGAAAAAAAGTTTAGAGCACAAAAAGCCATCAGGGGGAAAGTTACAACAGGAGACTGCAACTAACACCTTTCTATCACCACAGGACTTAAGTGTCAAACTAATAAGGCCACCTTAATATGCTGGGAGGCCCCCAACCCCCACAGTTGATAGTTGGGATCCTGAGATAGGATCTCAAATATTAACATGCCCTGTATTTGAGGCAGGAGTGCAGTGAATTCACAATGCTTTAAATTTCAAAACAGTGAAGCAGCTAAAAGAGGCTGTAACAACTTATGGTCCTCAAGCACACTTCACTATAAGCATGGCTAATATGTGTAAAGCTGTGCTAAATGGAGGATAATACCTGTTATGGAAGGTTGCCAATGAGGAATTTTGCAAGGAGACAGCTAGGCTAAATGCAGCAGCTGTTTATCCTCAGAGAAATCTAGATATGTTGTTAGGAAAGAGACCTTATGAGGATCAGCAGCAACAAATTGCATATGATCCTGGCATATATGCACAAATTGCTGCAGATGCGGTTAAGGCATGGAAGACTTTACAAGGACATGTAGGTTTACAAGGTAAATTATCTAAGGTAATTCAAGAAGCTAATGAACCTTACACTGAATTTGTAGATAGGCTTATTCAACAGCTACCAGAGTTTTAGGGAATACAGAACAAGCAATGTCATTAATAAAACAACTGGCTTATGAGCAAGCAAATCTTTGGTGCAGAGAAGTCATTAGACCATGGAAACATGAAAATTTAAACACATATATTAAATTATGTAGAGACATTAATGAACAAGGGCAAGTCGTGGCAGCTGCAGTAAAACAGGCTTTAGATGCCAGGTCAAGAACATGCTACAATTGTGAACAAATAGGACATTTTAAAAGGAATTGCCCCATAGGAGGAGGGTTTAACAAAACTAGGTATCAAAGGAGTAGAATACCAGGTATTTTCCCACGATACCGTAGAGGGAGACTTTGGGCTAATGAATGCCATTTTCAAACCACCATAGAGGGTACTCCATTATCAAAAAACGAACAAGGACCAGGTGTTTATCCATGATATCATGGAGAAAGGCATTGGGCTCCATTGCCAAAAAATGGACAGGGAGGCCCAATGGTCCAGGGACCAAGATCATTATATACGGAGCACTGGAGGAACCCAGCAATCCCATCAGGGATTGTGCCCAGGACACATTGTCCATTAGATTCCTCATCAGACCAACCATAGGGAGTACAGTGTGGGACATCTGCACCTCCGCCAGAACAGAACTAACTCTAGAGATGGGAGTTCAAATAATTCCCACAGTGGTAAAAGGACCTCTTCCCAAAGAAACATTATTGGGATGCAGTTCTTCTACTCTAAAAGGACTTACAATAAGTCCTGGGGTAATTGATCCTGATTATGAAGGTGAAATAAAATTATAGCCAGTTCTCCAAAGGGTATATCAGTAATTTCACGAGGAGATAGAATAGCACAGTTATTAATAGTACCCAGCCTACCTGATAAATTTTCCAGTCATACTGTAGAAAGAAGTTCCAAGGGATTAGGCTCCACAGGTGTAGATTGTGGGCTATGCTTTCTTTAAATTTATAGCAGCACCAATACAAATAGAGCAAGTAACGGACAGACATGGGTTGAATTTTCAGAAAGGGCCACTGAGACAATAAAAATTACTTGGAAATTAGAAAGACCAGTATGGGTTCCTCAGTGGCCCCTGACTAATGAAGAGATACAAGCAGCCCATGACCTGGTCAAACAACAATTAATGGAAGGTCATATACAACCTTCTGTATCTCCCCATAATACTCCCATTTTTGTCATCAAAAAGAAATCTGGTAAATGGAGATTATTGCAAGATTTAAGAGCCATTAATAATGAGATGGTTATTATGGAACCTGCTAAATCGGGGATTCCTCAATTGTCTGCTTTGCCAAAATTCTGGTATGTTTTAGTTATAGATATTAAAGATTTTTTTTCAATTACAATTCATCCTGAGGATAGTCCACGTTTTGCATTTACTATCCCTGCACTGAATCATGAAGGTCGTGATCAGAGATAAGAATGGAAAAGTACTCCCTCAAGGGATAGCTAACAGCCCAACTATATGTCAAATTTATGTTAACAAAGTAATCCAGCCACATAGAAATCAAAATCCCAAACTACAAATATTTCAATATACGGATTAATGTTACATTAGAATTACTCTTATGGTTAGTATTAGGGTTTGTGTTAGGTTTAAGGTTAGGGTAGGGGTTAGGGTTAGAGTTTGGGTTAGAATCAGTGTTAGTTTTAGGGGTAGGGTTAGGGTTAAATGTTGTGTTAAGATTAGGGTTAGGTTTAGGTTTATGTTTGTTTTAGGATTAGGGTTAGGGTTAGGGTTCGGGTTTGGGTTAGTGATAGTGTTAGGGTTAGGGTGAGGATTAATGTTAGTTTTAAGTTTAAGTTTGTGTAAGGGTTAGGGTTATGGTTAGGATAAGGATTAGGTATAGGGTTAGGGTTAGGATTTGTGTTAGGTTTAAGTTAGTGATAGGGTTAGGGTTTGTATTGCCGTAAAGGTTAGGTTAGACTTAGGGTTTATTTTAAAGTTAAGGTTAGGATTAGCATTATAATTTGGGTTAGGGTTAAGTTTAGTGTTATTGTTTGGGTTAGGGTTAAGGTTATTGTTAAGTATAGGGTTAGGGTTAGGGTTAAAGTTAGTGTAGGGGTTATTATTAGCGTTGGGGTTACGGTTAGGCAGAGTTTTAGGGTTAGTCTTAGTGTTAGGGTTAGGGTTATGTTTACCCTTAAGTTTACGGTTACTGTTAGAATTAGCTCTAGGTTTGGAATTCGGGTTTAGTTTATTTTAGGGTTACGGTTAGGTTTAGGGTTAGTGTTATGTTTATGGTTAGGGTTAGGGTTAGATTTAGAGTCAAGATTAGTGTAAGGGATAGTGTTAGGGTTATATTTATGATTAGGGCTACATTTAGAGTAAGTATTTGGTTTATGGTTAGGGTTAGACTTACAATAAGTGTTAGGATTAAGGTTAGGATTAGGAATAGGTTAAGTGTTAGGGTTAGGGTTACATTTCTAGTTAGGGTTAGGATTAGGTTTAGAATTAGTGTTAGGGTTACTGTTATGGTTAAAATTAGGTTGGGGTTAGTTTTAGGGTTTGTGTTAGCCTTAGGTTTAATTAGGGTTAGGGTTTGTGTTAGGATTAGTGTAAGGTTTAGGTGTGGGGTTACTGTCACGGTTAGGATTAGGGTTAGAGGTATGATTAGGGTTATGTTTAGTGTTAGTGTTGGGGTTAGGTTTAGGGTTAGTATTAGGTTTAGGCTTAGGGTTAGGGTTCGGGTTAGGGTTACAGTTATTATTAGGGATAAGCTTAAGCTTAGGGTTAGTGTTAGGGTTAGTGTTAAGTTTGGGGTTAGGGTTAGAGATAAGATTAGGTTTAGGGAATGTGTTAGGTTTAGTGTTAGCGTTTATTGTTAAGGTTAGGGTTATGGTTAGGTATTGCAGTAGGTTTAGGTTTGGGGTTTGAGTTAGTGTTAGAGTCAGGGTTAGGGTTAGGTTTAGGGTTTTGTTATAGTTAGTGTTATGTTTAGATTTAGGGTTAGAGTTAATGTTATGGTTAGGATTAGTATTACTGTTAGAGTTAGGTTTAGGTTTAGGGTAAGTATTAGGTTTAGGGTTCGGGTTAAGGATAGGGTTAGGGTTTGGTTTAGTGTTAAGGTTACAGTTAGGGTTAGGGTTAGTCCTAGGCTTAGGGTTAGGGTTTGTGTTTGGGTTAGATTTAAGTTTAGGTTTAGGGTTAGTGTTAGTTTGGGGGTTACTATTAGGGTTATGATTAGCAGTAGTGTTTGCGTTAGGGTTAGGTTTATTTTAAGTGTTAGAGTTAGGTTTAGGTTTAGGGTAAGTATTACAGTTAGGTTTAAGGTTACAGTTAGAGTTAGTGTTATCGTTAGTGTTAGGGTTAGTTTTAGTGTAAGGGTTAGGGTTAGGGTTATGGTCACGGTTAGGATTCAGGTTAGGGTTAGGTTGATTTTTAGGTTATTGTTAGGGTTATGATTGTGATTTGTGTTAGGGTTAGATTTAGGGTTTGGGTTAGGTTTAGGGTTAGGGTTTGGGTAAGGATAGGGTTGGATAGTGTTAGGGTGAGGTTTAGGTATCGTGTTATGATTAGGGTTAGTGTTTGTATTAGAGTTAGTGTTCATGTTAGGGTTTGGTTAGGGATAGCGTTTAGTGTTAGTGTTAGGGTAAATGTTATGGTTAGGGTTAGCGTTAGTGTTACACTTAGGGTTAGGTTAAGTGTTAGGTTAGGTTTAGGGTTAGTGTTAGTGTTAGGGTTGGGGTTAGGGTTAGTGTTAGGGTTGGGGTTAGGGTTAGTGTTACGTTTAAAGTTATGTTTAGGTTTAGATTTAGCATAAGGGTTATGGTTGGGGCTATAATTCATTTTAGGGTTAGAGTTAAGGTTAGCATTAAGGTTAGGGTTAGTGTTAGAGTTACAATTAGAGTTAGTGTAAGTGTTAGGTTTAGGTTTCGGCTCTCTCTTAGGGTTCTGGTTTGGGTTACAGTTAGAGTTAGTGTTATGGTTAGGATTAGATTTAGGGTTAGTGTAAGTGTTAGGGTTAGGGTTAGGTTTAGGTTTAGTGTTAGGTTTAGGGTTAGGGTTAGGGATAGTGTTAGAGTTAATTTTGTTTTAGGGTTAGGGTTATGGTTTTGGTTAGGTTTCAGGATAAGTTTAGGATTAGAGTTAGGTTTGGGTCAGGGTTACTCTTAGGGTTTGTGATAGGGTTATATTTAGGATTAGAGTTAGGGTTAGGATTAGTGTTAAGTTTAGGGTTAGGGTTAGGTATAGGGTTAGGAATAGTTTCAGGGATAAAAATAGTTATAGGTTTAGTGTTAAGATTAAGAATAGGATAAGAGTTAGAAATAGGGTTAGATTTAAGGTTAGGGGTAGTTTTACTGTTAGGGTTAGGTTTAGGGTTAGGGTTAGGGTTAGGGTTAGTGTTAGGATTAGGTTTAGGCTTAGTGTTAGGTTTAGTTTTAGGGTACGGTTATGTTTAATGTGAGGTTTAGGGTTTGGATTAGGGTTAGGCTTAGTGATAGGTTTAGGGATGCTATTTGGGTTAGTGTTAGGGTTAGGTTAGGGTTAATGCTAGGGTTATGTGAGTCTTATTGTTAAGATTAGTGTTAAGGTTAGGTAGGGGTTAAGGTTAGAGTTAGGTCAGGTTTAGGGTTAAGTTTGGTTTGTGTTATTATTGGGTTTAGTGTTAGTGTTAGAGTTATGTTTAATTTTAGGTTTAGGTTTAGAGTTAGTTTTAGTGTTATGTTTAGTGTCAGGGTTAGTGTTAGTGTTAGGGTTAGTGTTAGGGTTAGGTTTAATGTTAGGGTTAATTTTAGGTTAAGGGTAGTGTAAGAATTAGGGATAGAATTAGGGTTAGTGTGAGGTTTACAGTTACGATTAGGGTTGATGTTAGGGTAAGGTAAGGGCTAAGGTTAGCATTAGGTTTCGCTTTACGGTTATGTTTAGGGTTTGGCCTAGGGTAATGCTTAGTGGTAAGGTTAGGGTTAGGGTTAGTGTTAGGGTAAGGGTAAGTACTAGGGTTAATTTTAGGGTTATGGTTGGATATAGTGTTTGTGTTAGCATTAGGGTTTGTGTAAAATTTAGGGTTAGGTTTAGGGTTAGGGTTTGTGTTAGTATTAGGGTTAGTGTTATGGTTAGGGTTAGGGTTATGGTTAGGGTAATGGTTAGAGTTAGTGTTGTGGTTATGGTTGTGGTTAGGATTTTGCTTTGTTTTAGGGTTAGAGCTAGGGTTACGGTTAGGTTTAGAGTTAGTTATAGGGTTCGTGTTAGGGTTAGGGTTATGGTTAGGGTAATGGTTAGAGTTAGTGTTGTGGTTATGGTTATGGTTAGGATTTTGCTTTGTTTTAGGGTTAGAGCTAGGGTTACGGTTAGGTTTAGGGTTAGTTATAGGGTTCGTGTTAGGGTTAGGGTTAGGGTTAGGGTTAGTATTAGGGTTAGGTTTAGGGTTAGGGTTAGTGTTAGGGTTAGGGTTCAGTTTAGGGTAAGTGTTAGATTTAGGGTTAGGTTTAGGCTACGTGTTAGGTTTTGGGTTAAATATAGGTTTAGGGTTTGTTCTAGGGTTAGGTTTAGGTTTAGGTTTATCGTTTAGGGTTATGGTTACAATTAGTATTATTGTTCAGTTTAGAATTGGAGTTTGGGTTAGTTTTAGTTTTAGTTCTATGGTTAGGGTTAATGTTAAAGTTAGGTTTAAGGTTTGAGTAAGGATTAAGGTTAGGATAAGGGATAAGGTTACAGATATATTTGGATTAGTTTAGGTTTAGTGTTAGGGTTAGGATTATATTTAGTTTTTGGTTTTGGGTTAGGGTTAGGGTTAGGGTAAGGGTTAGGGTTAGTGTTAGCATTAATATTAGATTTTGAATTAGTGTTAGGGTTAGGGTTATGGCTGGTGTTATGGTTAGGATTATGTTACAGTGAGGGTTAGGGTTTGTGTTAGGGATAGGATTAGGTTAGTGTAAGTATTTGTGTTAGTTTTAGGGTTAGGGTTCCTGCTACAGTTACAATTAGGGTTAGAGTTAAAGTTAGGGTTATGTTTAGGGTTAGTGTTAGTGTTATGGTTAGGGTTAGAGTTAGGTTTACGGTTAAGTTTAGGGTTAGTGTTAGGGTTAGGGTTTGTTTTAGGTTTAGGTTTAGGGTTTTCAATAAGTTTAGGGTTACAATTAGGATTAGTGTTAGGTTTAGTGTTGGGTTTTTGGTTATTGTTAGAATTAGGGTTAGGGTTAGTGTTAGTGTTTTGGTTAGAGTTAGTGTTTTTGTTATGGTTTGGGTAAGTGTTAGCATTAGTGTTAGGTTTAGGCTTTGGTTTAGGGTAAGAGTTAGGGTTAGCTTTAGGGTTAGGGGTTTGGTTAAGGTTATGGTTAGGATTATGTTTAGTGTTAGGGTTAGGCATAGGGCTTGTTTTAGGGTTAGTGATAGAGTTAGGATTAGTATTAGTGTTAGGTTAAGGTTTAAGGTAAGCGTTAAGTTTAGGGTAGGTTTAGGGTTAGTGTTAGGGTTCTGGTTAGGGTTTGTGTTAGGGTTCGATTTAAGGTAAGGGTTAGGAATATGGTTTGGGTTAGTTTTAGGTTAGGTTTTTGGTTTAAGGTTAGTTTTAGAGTTAGGGTTGGGTTTTGGTTAAGGGTTAGTGTTAGGTTAGGGTTAGGGTTAGGATTAGATTAGTGTTACTATTATGGTTATTGTTAGGGTTTAGGTTACTGTTAGGGTTAGGTTTATGTTTAGTGTTTGGGTTAGGGTTAGGATTTTTGTTAGGGTTATGGTTAAGGATAGGGTTATGTTTACGTTTAGGCTTCGTTTTAGATTTAGGGATAGGGTTACGTTAGGGTCACGGATATGGTTAGGGTTGTGGTTATGGTTACAGATAGGTTTAGTGTTAGGGTTAGCGTTAATATTAGGGTCAGGGTTAGGGTTCGCTTTATGATTAGGGTTAGGGTTAGTATTAGTTTTAGGTTTAAGTTTAGTGTTAGATTTAGGGTTAGGGTTAGGGTTAGGGATAGTATTAGGGTTAAAGATACATTTATGGTTAGTGTTTGGGTTAAGAAAATGATAAAGGTTAAACTTAAGGTTATGTAAGGGTTAAAGTAAGTGTTACTGTTAAGGATAGTGTTAGGGTTAGGTTTAGTTTTAGGCATAGTGTTCAGTTAGTGTAAGGGTTAGAGTTAGCATTTATATTAGGTTTAGATTTAGGGTTAGGGTTAGTGATAGGGTTAGTGTTGTGTTTAGGGTTAGTTTAAGGGTTAGGTTAGGGTTAGTGTTAGTGTTAGTGTTAGGCTTAGGTTTAGTGTTAGGGTTTGGTGAGGGGTTGGGTTAGGGATAGGTTAAGTTTTTGAGTTAAGGTTTGGGTTAGGATTTGTTTTAGGGCTAGGTTTAGAGTTTGGATTAGGGTTACAGTTCAGTTAGAATTAGGGTTAATATAAGAATTAATGTTAGGTTTAGTATCAGACTTAGTATTAGGGTTAGGGTTAGTGTTAGAGTTAGGATTAGTGTGAAGTATTAAGTTAGGTTTAGGGTACTGTAAATGTTAGGGTTAGAAATAGGGTTAGTGTGAAGGTTAGGGCTAGGTTTAGGGTTACAGTTAGGGTTAAGTTCAGGGTGAGTTTTAGGATTAGGTTTAGTTTTGGGGTTTGTGTTTGTGTTAGGATTAGGGTTTTAGTTATTGTTAAATTTAGGGTTTGGTTTGTGTTATTGTTAGAATTAGGGTTCGGATTATGGTTAGGGTTAGTGTTAGGGTTAGGATTGTGTTCAGGGTTAGTGTTAGGGTTAGGTTAGGATTATTGTTAGTGTTTGTGTCAGTGTTAGGCTTAAGTTTAGTGTTAGGGTTAGGTGAGGGTTGGAATTAGGTATATGTTAAGTTTTTAAGTTAAGGTTTGGATTAGGGTTTGTTTTAGGGTTATGTTTAGAATTCGGATTAGGGTTATGGTTCAGGTTAAGATTAGGGTTATTAGTAGGGTTAGTGTTAGGTTTAATATCAAGGTTAGTGTTAGGGTTAGGGATAATGTTAGAGTTAGGTTTAGTGTTAGGGTTTAAGTTAGGTTTAGGGTTACTGAAAAGTTAGGGTTAGAAATAGGTTAGTGTGAGGGTTAGGGTTAGGGTTAGGGTTACGGTTAGGGTTAGGTTTAGGGTGAGGTTTAGGATTAGGTTTAGGGTTGGAGTTTGTGTTTGTGTTAGGGTTATGGATTGGGTTAGTGTTAGATTTAGGGTTAGGGTTTGTGTTAGGGTAAGCTTTAGGGTTAGGGTTAGTGTAAGTGTTAGGATTATGGCTAGGTTTAGGGTTAGTTTTAAGGTTAGGTTAGAGTTTTTCTTTAGGGTTATGGTTAAGCTTAAGGTTAGAATTAATCTTAGGATTAGGGTTAGTGTAAGTGTTAGGTTTAGGGTTAGTGTGATAGATTTAGGGTTAGGTTTAGGGTTAGTGTTAGTGATAGGTTTAGAATTTGTGTTAGGGTTAGGGTTAAGGTTAAAGCTATGGTTAGGATTTTGGTTAGGGTTAGGGTTAGAGTCAGGTTAGATTCAGGGTTACAGTTAGGGTTTTTGTTAGGGTTATATTTAGGGTTAGCTTTAGGGTTAAAATCAGTGTTAAAGTTAGGATTAGCTTTAGAAATAGTGTCAGGTTGAAGGTTAGTGTTAAGTTAGGGTATTTGTTAGGGTTATATTTAGGGTTAGGGTTAGGGTTAAAGTTAGTCTTAAGTTTAGGGATAGGGTTAAGGTTAGGGATACTGTCAGGGTGAGTGTTAGGGTTAGGGTTAGGGTTCTGGTTCTGGTTATGTTTAGAGTTAGTGTTAGGTTTAGTTTGAGGGGTAGGTTGAGTGTAAGTGTTACCTTTACTGTTAGGGATAGGGTTAGTGTTAGCTTTAGGGTTAAGGTTTGTGTGAGGGTTAGGGTTGGGTTAGAGTTAGGGTTAGGTTTAGGCTTAAGGTTTGTGTTAGTGTAGGTTTTCATTATATGTAGGTTTTATGTTAGGGTTTAGGCTGTGGTTACTGTTATGTTTAGGATTAGCATTAGAGTTACGGTTAGGGTTAAGTTTATATTTAGTGTTAGGGTTAGGGTTAGGGTTAGGGTTAGTGTTAGGTTAAGGGTAAGGGTTAACATGGGGTTAGGGTACAGGTTATTATTAGGGTTAGGGTTATGTTTATGGTTAGTGATAGGGTTATGTTTATGGTTAGGGTAATAAGGTTTAGGGTTAGGATTAGTGTTTGGTTAGGGTTAGGGTTAGAGTTTGTGTTAGGTTTAGTGTTAGGGTTAGGCTTACTGTTAGTGTTAGTGCTAGGGATAGGTTTAGAGTAAGCGTTAGATTTAGGTTTAGGGTTAGATTTATAGTTAGTGTTAGGGTTAGGCTTAGGGTTAGTATTAGCTTTAGGGTTAGGTTTAGGGTAAGTTTTAGTGTTAGGGTTAGAGTTATGGTAAGTATTACACTTAGGGTTAAGGTTAAGGTTATAGTTAGTGTTAGTGTTAGGTTTAGGTTTAGGGTTAGTATAAGGGTTAGATTTAGGGTTAGAGTTAGTGTTAGGGTTGGATTTGGTTTTGTGTTAGGGTTAGGTTTAGGTTAGGGTAAGGGTTTGTGTTATGGTTGTGTTAGGGTTACAGTTATGGTTTCAGTTACGATTTGGGTAGTTTTGGGGTTAGGGTTAGGTTAGGGTTAGGCTTACAGTTAGGGTTTGTGTTAGGTTAGATTTAGGGTTAGAATTAGGTTTAGGGTTAGTGTTAGGGTTAGGTTTAGTGTTAAGGTTATTTTTAGGTTGTGGTTTAGGGTTCATGTTATAAATAGAGATAAGGTTAGTGTTAGGGTTAGGGTTAAAGTGAGGGTTAGTGTTAGTGTTAGCTTTAGGGTTAGGGATAGGGTTAGGGTTAGGGATAGTGTTAGGGTTAAAGATAGGTTTATGTTTACTGTTAGGGTTATGGTTTGACATAGGATTACTGTTAGGTTTAGGGTTAGGTTTAGGGTTAGTGTTAGGTAGGGATTAGGATTAGAGTTAGGGTTACAGTTAATTTTAGGTTTAGTATTAGAGTTAGGCTTAGGGTTAGGGTTAGTGTTTGTGTTTGGGTGAGGGTGAGGGTTTGGGTTTGTGTTATATTTAGGGTTATCATTTGTTTTATGGAGAGAATTAGGGTTAGAGTTACAAATAGGTTTAAGATTAGGGTTAGTATTATGGTTAAGGATAAGGTTAGGATTAGGATTAGGGTTAGGGTTAGTGTTAGGGTTAGGGTTAGGGTAAAGTTAGGGTTCGTGTTAGGGTTTGTTAGGGTTAGGTTTAGGGTAAGGAATAGCATTAGGTTAGGGTTAGGGTTATATTAGAGTTACTGTTATGGTTAGGGTTAGGGTTATATTAGAGTTACTGTTATGGTTAGGGTTAGGGTTATATTAGAGTTACTGTTATGGTTAGGGTTAGGGTTTGTGTTAGGTTTAGTGTTAGGGTTAGGTTTAGGGTTAGTCTTAGGGTCATGGTTAGGATTTGTTTTAGTGTTATGGTTAGGATTAGGGTTAGTGTTAGGATTTAGGGTTTGGTTAAGTTAGCTTTAGTCTTAGGTTTAGGGTTATGGTTAGTGATGGGGTTAGGGTTAGGTTATGTTAGTGTTAGGGTCATTGTTAGGTTTAGGGTTAGGGTCAGTGATAGGGTTACCGTTGGGGTTGGGGTTAGGGTTATAATTGCTATTAGGTTTAGATTTAGTGTAAGGGATAGTGTTAGGTTTAGGTTTAGGGATAGTGTTAGCTTTAGTGTTAGGGTTTGTGTTAGGGTTATGTTTAGGGTTAGGGTTAGTGTTTCTCTTATGGATAGGTTTAGGTTTAGGTTTAGTGTTAGGGTTAGGGTTAAGGAATATGTTAGGGTTATGGTTATGCTTAATGTTATTATTATGGTTAAGGATCAGGTTAGGTTTAGGGTTAGGTTTAGTTTAGGGCTAGGGTTGTGTTAGGGTTAGATTTAGGGTTAGGTTAGGGTTAGGGTTAATTTTAGGGTGAGAGATAGGGTACATGTTACAGATAGGGTAAGAGTTAGTGTTAGGATTAGGGGTAGGGTTAGTGTTAGGTTTAGGGTTAGGGTAAGGGTAAGTGTTAGGGTTATTTTAAGGGTTAGTATTAGGGTTACGAAAAGTATAAGGGTTAGATTTATGTTTAGAGTTAGAGTTATGGTTAGGTTTAGGGTTAGTGTTAAGGTTATTCTTAATGATAGGGTTAGTGTTAGGTTTAGGGTTTGGCTTAGTGTTAGGGTTAGTGTTAGGGTTAGGTTTAGAGGTTTAGGATTAGGGTTATGGTTAGGTTTAGTGATAGTGTTAGGGTTGTAGTTAGAGTTAGTGTTACAGGTAGGTTAAGGTTAGGGTTAGGGATAGGTTAATTTTAGGGTTAAGGTTTGGGTTAGGGATAGGTTAATTTTAGGGTTAAGTTTTGGGTTAGGGGTTTTTATGGTTAGATTTAGTGTTAGGGTTTAGGGATAGGGTTAGAATAAGTGTTGGTCTTAGTGTTACATTTAGTGTCAAGGCTAGGGTTAGGGTTAGGGTTAGTGTTAGGGTTAAAGTTAGGTTTTGGTTTAGTGTAAGATTTAGGGTTAGAATTTGGGTTAGTGCTAGGGTTAGGTTTAGGGTTAGGGTTATGGTTACGTTTACAAATAGGGTTAATGTTAGGGTTAGGGTTAGTGTTAGATTTAGGGTTATGGTTTGTGTTTTTATTAGGGTTAGGATTAGGGTTATAGTTAGTGTTATATTTAGGTTTCGGTTTTGTGTTATGGTTAGAATAAGTTTTAGGGTTAGGATTAGTTTTACGGTTACTTTTAGGGTTAGGGATAAGATTAGTGTTAAATTTAGGGTTAGGTTTAGGGTAAGTTTTAGTGTTAGGGTTAGGTTTAGTGTATTTGTAGGGTTAGCATTAAGATTACAGGTAGAATTAGTGTTAGGGTTAGGGTTAGGGTTAGGTTTACTGTGTGGGTTAAGGTTAGGATTAGTGTTAGGCTTAGGTTTAGGGTTTGTTTTAGGGTTATGATTAGGGTTAGTGTTAGGTCTAATGTCAGGGTTAAGGTTAGTGTAAGGGCTACGTTTAGGGTTAGTTTTACGGTTTGTGTTAGATTTAAGGTTAGTGTTAGAGTTAAGGTTAGCTGCAGGCTTAGATTTAGGGTTTGGGTTAGTGATAGTTTTATATTGGGGTTAAGGTTTGTGTTAGGGTTAGTTTATGGTCATTGTTAGGGTTAGTGTTAGTGTAAGGGTTAGGGTTAGTGTTTGGGGTTAAGTAAGAAGTGGATTACAGATAGGTTAAGTTTAGGTTTAATTTTTGGATTAGGTTTTGTTTTAGGGTTAGGTTAGGGTTAGAGATAGCATTAATGTTTGGGTTAGAGTTATGATTAGAGTAAGGGTTAGTGTTAGGTTTAGTGTCAGCGTTAGTGTGAGAGTCATGGTTAGGGACACTTTTAGGTTGAGGGTTAGGGTTAAAGTTTGATTTAGGGTTAGTGTAAGTGTTAAGGTTAGAATTAGGTTTAGTGTGAGGATTAGGATTAGGTTTAGGATTATGGTTAGGGTTAGGGTTACAGTTAGGATTATGGTTAGGATTGTCATTAGGATTAGGTTTGGGGTTTGTGTTAGAGTTAGTCTTAGGTTCAGGGTTAGGGTTAGTGTTTGGGTTAGGGTTATACTTTGGTTTAGTGTTAGGGTTTGTGTTAGGTTATGGTTAAAATTAGGGTTAGTGTTAGTTTTCATGTTAGGGTTATGGTTAGGGTTGGGTTTGGGTTAGTGTTAGGGTTAGGGTTTGGGTTACTGTTAGGTTTAGGGTTAAGGTTAGGGTTAGCGTAAGTGTTTGAGTCAGGGTTAATGTTACGTTTAGAGTTAGTGTTAGGGTTAGGGTTATGTTTAGTGTAAGGTTCTGGTTAGGGATAGGTTTTGGTTAGGGTTAGAGTTAGTGTTAGGGTTAGGGTTTGTGTTAGAGTTAGGGTTAGGTTTTGGGTTAAGGTGCAGGTTAGTGTTAGGGTTTGGGTTACTCTGAGGGTTAGTGTTATATTTAGTATCAAAGATTTTTTATGGTTAGAATTCATGTTATGGTTAGGTGTTAGTTTCAGGGTAAGTGTTAGGGTTAGAGTTAGAGTTATTGTTAGGGTTAGAATTAGGTTTATGGTAAGTGTTAGAGTTACTGTTAGGGTTATGGTAACTCTTAGATTTAAGGTTAATGCTATGGTTAGATTTAGTGTTAGCATTAAAATTAGGGTTAGGGTTAACGTAAGGTTAGAGTTACGTTAGGTATAGGGTTAGTGTTAGGGTTAGGTTTTGTTTTAGGGTTAGGTTTAGGGTTAGGGTTAGCGTTAGGATTAGGGTTTTTGTAAGGTTTAGGGTTAGGATTAAGCTTAGGGTTAGGGTTAGGGTTAGGGTTATGTTACGGTCAGGGTTAGAGTTGGGGTTTGATTTAGTGGTAGATTTACAGTTAGAGTTAGGGTTAAAATTAGTGTTAGGTTTAGGGTTAGTGTTCAGTTAGGGTTAAGGTTTTGTGTTAGAGTTAGGTTTAGAGTTAGGTTTAGGGTTAGGGTTAGTGTTCAGTTACAGTTAAGGTTTTGTGTTTGGGTTCTGGTTAGGGTTACAGTTTGAGTTAGTGGTAGAGTTATGGTTAGGGTTAGTGTTAGTGTAAGGTTTACATTTACGGTTAGGTTTAGGGTTAGTTTTATCTTTAGGGTTAGGTTTTGTTTTTGGGTTAGAGTTAGGTTTATAGTTTGAAATAATATTATGGTTTAGGTTTTGTTTTAGGGTTACGGTAGGGTTAGGTTTAGGGTTTGTGTTAGGTATAGGGTTAGGTTATTGTTAAGTTTTGTGTTATGGTCAGGGTTATGGTTAAGGTTAAACTTACCATTATGATTAGGTTTAGAGTTACGGTTTAGGTTATGTTTAGGTTTAGTTTTAGGATTAGGGTTTTCTTTAGAGTTAGGCTTAGGCTTATGGTTAGGGTTAGGGACAGGGTTAGGGTTAGGGTGTATGTTAGGGTTATATTTAGGGTTAGGGTTAGGGTTAAGTTTAGGGTTAGGTTTACTTTTCTGTTAAGGTTTAGGGTTAGGGTAAGGTTTAGGGATAGTTTATTGTTACGGTGAGGGTTAGGGTTCATGTTACACTTAGGGTTAGGGTTAGTGTTCGAGTTAGTGTTAGATTTAGGGTTAGGTTTAGCATTAGGGTTAGGGATAGTATTAGGGTGAAAGATGGGTTTAGAGTTAGTGATAGGGTTATGAATAGGATAAGGGCTACAGTTAGGGTTAGAGTTATGTTTAGTGTTAGTGTTACTGTTAGGGTTAAGGTTAGGCTTAGGCTTAGTATTAGGTTTAGTGTTAGGGTTAGGTTTAGGTTAGGGTTAATGTTAGGTTTAGGGTTAGTTTTAGGTTTAGTGTTTGTGATAGGGTTAGTGTTTGGATTATGGTTAGTGTTAGGTTTAAGTTTAGTGTTAGGTTTAGGGTTACTGTTTGGCTTAGAGTTAAGCTTAGTGTTAGTGTTAGCATTAGGGTTAGGATTAGTGTTAGGATTAGGGTTAAGGTTAGGGTTAGAGTTTGTGTTAGGGTTGCGCTTACTATTAAGTTAGACTTAAAATTTGTGTTAGGATTAGGGTTAGGTTTTCATTCAGGGTTTGTTCTACGGTTTGGGTTAGGTTAGAGTTATGGTTAGGGTTATAATTAGGATTAGCATTAGGGTAAGTTTTGGGGTTTTGTTTGGTGTTAGGGTTTGGGTTAATGTTAGGGTTAGTGTTAAGGTTTGTGTAAGTGTTAGGGTTAGGGTTAGGTTTAGGTTTAGGTTTAAGGTTATGGCTAGGTTTAGTGTTAGGGTTACAATTAGGGTTTTGATTGGTTTAGGGTTAGGGTAAGGGTGAGTGATAAAATTAATGTTAGGTTTATGGTTAGGGTTAGGCTTAGGGTTAGAGTTAGTGCTAGGATTAGAGTAAGGTTTAGGGTAGGTGTTAGGGCTAATGTTAAAATTAAGACTAGCGTTAGGTTTAGGAATAAAGTTATTGTTAGAATTAGGATTAGGGTAAAAGTTAGGTTAGGTTTAGGGTTATGATTTGTTTTAGGAATTGTGTTTGGGTTAGGGTTAGGATTCGGGTTAGTGTTTGGGTTAGGGTTAAGTTTAGTGTTAAGTTTAGGAATAGAGTTAGGGTTAATATTATTTTTTTTGTCAGGGTTAGTGTTAGGGTTAGGATCAGGGTTAGGTTTAGATATAGTGTTAGGGTTAAAGTTATTTTTAGGGTTATTGTAAAGGTTAGAATTAGGAGGATTAGTGTTAGGTTTACGGATATATTTTGGTTAGTGTTTGTGTTAGGATAAGAGGTAGGGTTAGTTTTAGTGTTGGGTTTAGGATAAGTGTTAGATTTAGGGTTATGGTTGGGTAAGTGTTAGGGTGAGAGTTAAGGTTAAGATTAAATTTAGTGTTAGGTTAAGGTTAGGGTTAGAGTTAGTGTTAGGGTTAGGGTTAGGTTTTTTTAAGGTTCACAGTTACTATTAGTGTTAGAATTAGTGTTAGGTTTAGGGTTAGTGTTAGGGTGAGGGTTAGGATTTGTATTATGGTTAGGGTTAGAGTTATGGTTAGTGTTACGATTATGGTCAGCATTTTGGTTAGGGTAAGGATTAGGGTTAGGTTAGGGTCAGGGTTACTGTTAGGTTTTGTGTTAGGGTGAGATTTAGGCTTAGGTTTAGGGCTAGTGTTAGTGTTAGTGTTACAGTTAGTGTTAGGCTGAGGGTTAGTGTTCGTGTTGCAGTTAAGATTAGGGTTACTGTTAGAGTTAGCATTAGGGTTGGCGTTAGGTTTAGGTTTAGGTATAGGGTTAGTGTTAGGGATAGTTTAGGGGTTAAAGATAGGTTTAGGGTTAGTGTTAGGGTTATGAATAGGATAAAATTTAGAGTTAGGTTTAGGGTTAGCTTTAGGGTTAGTTTTACTATTAGGGTTAGAGTTACGATAAGTGCTAGGGTTAGGCTTAGTGTTATGGTTAGTGTTAGGGATAGGGTTAGGTTTAGGGTTAATATTAGGTTTAGGGTTAGCCTTAGGTTTAAAGTTAGTAATAGGGTTAGGTTTGGGTTTAGGGTGACAGTGTTAGTTTAGAGTTAGTGTAAGGGTGAGTTTTCTTGTTAGGGTTAAGGTTAATTTTTAGCATTAGGTAAGGGTTAGCCTTAGGGTTAGGTTATGTTTAGGGTTAAGTTTTGGGTTAGGGTTTGTGTTAAGGTTAAGTTTAGTGTTAGGATTAGGTTTATGTTTCTGATTAGGGTTAGGGTTAGAGTTAAGGTTAGTGATAATTTTAGGGTCAGGGTTAGTGTTAGTGTTAGGGTTAGGGTTAGAATTAGTGTTAGGTTTAAAGTCAGGATTAGGGTTAGTGTAAGGGTTAGGGTTAGAATTCGGGTTAGTGTGAGGGTTAAGGTTAGGTGTAGGATTAGTGTTAGGGCTAAGGCTAGATTTAGGATTCATGTTAGTGTTAGGATTAGGGTTAGTGTTAGAGTTAGTTTTAGCAGTAGTGTTAGAGTTAGTGTTAGTGTTTGGGTTAAAGTTAGGTTTACTGTAAGTGTTAGGGTAGGGTTATGTTATGGTTTAAGTTAGTGTAAGGGATAGGCTTAGGGTTAGGGTTAGGAGTAAGGTTAGTGTTAGGGTGAGTGTGAAGTATAGGGTTAGGATAAGACTTAGGGTAAAGTTTAGGGTTATGGTTACAGTTAGTGTTAGGTTTAAGATTAGGGTTAGTTTTGGGTTAGTGTTTGGGTTAAGGTTAGGGTTAGCATAAGGGTTATGGTTAGTTTTCGGGTAAGTGTTAGATTTAGGGTTTGGGTAAGGGTTCAGGTTAGGGTAAAGGTTAAGTTTACATTTAGAGTTAGGGTTAGGATTCATGTTATGTTTAGGGTAAGTGTTAGAGTTATGGTTAAGGTTAGGGTAAGTGTTAAGTTTAGGGTTAAGGTTATGTTTAGAGTTTGTGTGTTAGAGTTAGGGTTAGGTTTAGTGTAAGGTTTAGTTTTAGAGTAAGGTTTATGGTTATTGTTAGGGTTGGATTAGGGATTGTTTTAGGGTTTGGGTTAGGATAATGTTAGAATTAGGGTTAGGGTCAGTGTAAGGGTTATGGTTAGTGTTAGGTTTAGGGTTAGTGTTAGGGTTATGGTTAGGGTTATGTTGGTGTTAGGGTTAGGGTTATGGTCACGGTTATGGTAAGGATTCGAGTTGGGTTAGGGTCAGGGTTAGGTTAGGGTTTGGGTTACAGTTAGGGTTTGTGTTAGGTTAGATTTAGGGTTAGTATTTGGTTTAGGGTTAGTGTTAGGGTTAGGGATTAGATTAGGGTTAGGTATAGTGTTAGGTTTAGTTTTCATAATATGGTTAGAGTTAGGGATAGTGTTAGGGTTAAAGATGGGTTTAGATTTAGTGTTAGGGATAGGGTTAGGTTTTGGTTTAGTGTTAGATTTAGGTTTAGGGTTAGAATTAGGGTGAGGTAAGGGTTAGGGTTAGAGTTAGTGTTAGGGTTATGGTTAGATTTAGTTTTAGACATAGGGTTAGGATTAGGGTTAGGGTTAGTTTAGGTTTAGTGTTTGGGATAGTGTTATTGTATGTGTTAGGTCGAGGTTTAGGGTTAGGGTTTGTGTTAGAGTTATGGTTAGTATTAGTGTTATGGATAGAATTAGGGTTAGAGTTACACTTAAGTTTAAGTTTAGGGTTAGTATTAGGGTTATGTTTAAGGTTAGGATTAGGTTTAGTGTTAGGATTAGGGTTAGGATTGTGTTAGGAATAGGGTTAGGGTTAGTGTTAGGGTTAGGGTTCATGTTATGGTTAGGTTTATGGATAGGGTTAGGGTAGGTTTAAGGTCAGTGTTAGGGTTAGGGTAAGAGTTAGTGTTAGGTTTTCGTTTAGCATTAGGATTAGTGTTTGGTATAGGTTTAAGTTTAGTTTTAGTGTTAGTTTTAGGGTTTGGGTTAGGGTTTGTGTTAGATTTAGGGTAAGGGCTACAGTTAAGGTTATAGTTATGGTTAGGATTCGGGTTACGTTTATGGTTAAGACTCAGATTAGGTTTAGGGTAAAGGTTAAGATTTTTGTCAGGGTTAGATTTAGGGAAAGGGTTAGGGTAAGGGTTTGGGTTAGTGTTAGGGTTAGGTTTTGGATTAAAGTTAGTTTTAGAGTTACGGTTATGCTTAGGGTAAGAGTTAGCATTAGGTTAGGGTTATGGTTAGGGTTAGATTAGGGTTACTGTTATGGTTAGGGTTAGGGTTTGTGTTAGGTTTAGGATTAGGGTTAGCGTTAGGATTAGTGTAAGGGTTAGGGTTAGGGTTTGATATAGGGTCACAGTTAGGGTTAGTCTTAGAATTAGTGTTAGGTTTATGGTTAGTCTAAGGGTTAGGGTTAGGTTTAGGGTTAGTTTGGGGTTAGGATTAGAGTTTGTGTTAGAGTTATGTTATGGTTAGTGTTAGTGTTTGAATAAGTGTTAGTATTTCGTTTACATTTTGTGTTAGGTTTAGGTAAAAGTTAGGTTTAGTGATAAATTTATGGTTAAGGTTTGGGTTAGAGTATTTGTTAGGGTTAGGTTTTGTGTTAGGTTTAGTGAAACAGTTTGGTTTAGGGTTAGGGTTAGAGTTAGGGTTAGTGTCAGGTTTAGTGTCAGGGTTAGTGTTAGTGTTAGCGTTAGGGTTAGGGGTAGGTTTAAAGTTTAGGGTTAGTGTAAGGTTAAGGGTTAGAATTAGGGTTAGTGTGAGCTCATGTTTAGGGTTAGGGTTAGTGTTAGTGTTAGGGTTAAATTTAGGATAAGTGTTAGAGTTAGGTTTCAGGTTAGGTTAAATGTCAGGGTTATGGTTAAGGATAAAGATAGAGTTAGTGTTAGCTTTAGGGTTAGGGTTAGGGTTAGGGTTACTGTAAGGGTTAGGGTTAGGGTTAAATTTATAGTTAGTGTTAGGCTTAGGGTTATGGTTGATGTTAGAGTTGGGGTTATGGTTACGGTTATGTTTAGGATTTGGGTTAGGGTTAGGGTTAGGTTTCCTTTAGGGTCATGGTTATGTTAAGGGATTTTGTTAGGATTAGATTTAGGGTTTTCGTTTGGGTTAGGATTAGTTTTAGGGTTAGGTTTAGGGATAAGTTTAGGTTTAGGGTTAGTGAAAGTGTGAGGGTTAGGGCCTGTGTTAGAGTTAGTGTTAGATTTAGTGTTAGGGTTAAAGTTAGGGTCAGGGATAGGTTTTGGCTTAAGTTTAGTTTTCAAGTTGGGGTTAGGTTTAGGGTTAGGATTTGTGTTAGGTTAGGTTTAGGTTAGGGTTACTGTTATGATTAGAGTTAGGGTTTGTGTTAGGGTTAATGTTAGTGTTAGCGTTTTGTTACACTTAGTGTTAAGGTTAGGATTATGGTTAGGGTTAGTGTTAGGGTAGTGTTAGGGTAGGGTTAAGGTTAGTTTTTGGTCATTGATAGGGTTAGGGTTAGAATTAGGGTTAGAGTTAGTGTTAGGGTTAGGGTTAGGGTTATGGTTAGGGTTAGTGTAGGTTTCCTGTTAGGGTTATGTTTAGGGTTAGTGTAATGTTTAGAGTTTGTTTTAATTTTAGGGTTAGGTTTGGGTTTAGGCTTATGTTTATGGTTTGGATTCAGGTTAGGCTTAGGAATAGGTTTGGGGTTAGCTTAGGGTTATAGTTAGGTTTATGGTTATGATTAGGGTTCGGGATACGTTTAGGGATATGTTTGGGGTTAGGTTATGGTTCGGGTTAAGTTTAGGGTTTGTGTTAGGTTTGATTTTCTATTATAATTAGGGTAGTGTTAGGGTTAGGGATAGGTTTCAGTTCATACTTAGTTTTCGAGTTAGGGATATGCTTATTGATAGGGGTTAACCTTAGGTTAGTGTTAGGTTATGGTATGGTTAGGGTTTGTATTGTGGTTAGCGTTAGTGTTATGGTTAAGGTTAGAGTTAGCATTAGGGGTAGGGTTAGGGTAGGGTTAGAGTTAAAGTTGGTGTTAGGGTTAGCATTAGGTTTAGTGTTAGGGTTTGTTTTAGAGTTAGGGTTACGTTTAGGATTAGGTTTAGTGTTAATTTTAGGATTAACGTTAAAGATAGTGTTTGTGTTTGGTTTATTGTTAGGGTTACAATCAGGATTAAAGTTAATGTTAGGGTTGGGGTAAAGTTTGTTTAAGGATTGGGGTTAGGGTTAGTTTTAAGGTTATAATTAGGATTAGTTTAGGTTAAGTTTTAGAGTTAGGGTTACAGTTAGGGTTAGAGTGCGGGTTAGTGTTAGTGTTAGTGTTACGGTTAGCGTTGCAGTTATGGTTTTCTTTTTTTTAGAGAGAGAGAGAGAGCGAGAGAGAGAAAGAGAGAATTTTAATATTTATTTTTTAATTTGTGGCGGACACAACATCTTCGTTTGTATGAGGTGCTGAGGATCGAACCTGGGCCGCACGCATGCCAGGCGAGTGTGCTACCGCTTGAGCCACATCCCCAGCCCAAGTGTTACATTTAGTGTAAGAATTAGGTTTAGGTTTAGAATTACTGTTAGTGTTAGTGTTAGTGTTGTTAGGGTTAGGGTTAGGGTTAGTGTTAGTTTTAGGGTTGGGGTTAGGGTTAGGGTTAGTTTTGGGGTTCGTGTTAAGGTTAGGGTTAGGGTAATGTTAGGTTAGGGTTAAGGTTAAGTTTAGGTGAATTGTTATGGTTGGAGTTAGGTTTATAGTTAGTGTTAAGGTTAGGATTAGCATTAGTGTAAGGTTTAGGGTTATGGTTATGTTTAGTGTTAGTGTTAGGTTTAGGGTTAGAGTTTGTGTTGATGTTAGGGTTAGGGTTGGGTTTTGGGTTATCGTTATGGTTTCAATTCGGGTTAGGTTTAGGGATAGGGTTAGGGTAGCTTAGTGTTAGTGATACGTTTATTGTTATCATTAGGTTTCTGGTTAGGTTTAAGGATATGTTTGGGGTTATGTTAGGGTTAGGGTTAGGGTTAGGGTTAGGGTTTGTGTTAGATTTAGATTTTGTATGAGAATTAGGGTTAGTGTTATGGTTAGGAATAGGTTTTGTTTTAAGGTTAGTTTCAAGTTAGAGATAGGTTTAGGGATAGGGTTAGTGTTATGTTATGATTAGGTTAGTGTTAGGTTAGTGTTACTGTTATGATTAGGGTTAGGGTTTCTGTTAGGGTTACTGTTAAGTTTAGGGTTAGGTTTATGGTTAGTGTAAGGTTTTGTGTTAGCATTAGTTTTATGATTGGGGATAGGCTTAGGGTTAGGGTTAAGTAAGTTTTGTGTTAGGGATAGGGTTAATGTTAGGGTTAAGGTTAGGGTTATGGTTAGGATTAGGGTTAGGGATATATTTGTGGTTTGTTTTAGTGTTAGGGTTAGCATTAGGGTATGTGTTAGGTTTAGAGTTAGAGTTGGGTTTAGATTTAGGGTTATAGTTATAGTTATAGTTAGTGTTAGGGTTAGGTTTAATGTTAGGTTTAGGGTTAGGTATGTTGTTAAGTTTAAAGATAGGTTTAGTGTTAGTGTTAGTGCTAGGGTTAGGGTTAGTATTAGGGTTAGTGTTAGGGTTAGTGTTACTCTTGCATAAGAGTTAGGATTAGGGTTATGGTTTGGGTTAGTTATATATTTAGGAATAGTGTTATGATTAGAGTTAGTGTTAGATTTAGTGATAGGGTTAGGTTTAAGATTTGTGTTAGATATCATTTTAGGTTTAGTGATAGGGTTGCTAATATAATTAGGGATAAAGTTAGGTTTAAGAGTAGAGTTAGTGTTATTGTTAGGGTTATAGTTAGGGTAAGAGTTAGGCTGAGTGTTAGGGTTAGTTTTAGGGTTAGGGTAAGGGTTAGTGTTAATGTTAAAGTTTGTGTTAGTGTTAATATTATGTTTAGTGTTAGGGTTTGTTTTAGGGTTAGGGTTAGGTTTAGGATTTTGGTTAGTGTTAAGATTAGGATTAGTGTTAGGGATAGGGTTGGGGATTGGTTTAGTGTTAGGGTTAGGGTTAGGATTAAAGTTAATATTAGGTTTAGGGTTAAAGTTTGTTTAAGGATTATGGTTAGGGTTAGGGTTACATTTAGGGTTAGGTTTAGGGATAGGGTTAGGGTTTGTGATAATGGTAGGTTAAGGATTAGGTTTAGGGCTAGTGTTAGGGTTAGGGTTAGTGTGAAGGTTATTGATAGGATTAGGATCAGAGTTCGTGTAAGATTTAGGGTAAGGTTTAGTGTTAGATTTAAATTTAGGGTAAGGATTAAGTTGGGGTTAAGTTTATCATTTTCAGTTGTGTTAGAGTTTGTGTTAGTGTTAGTATTAGGGGTACTGTAAGGGTTAGTGTTAGGCTTAGGGTTAGGTTTCGTGTAAGAGTTAGGGTTTTGTTTAGAATTAGTGTTAAGGTTAGAATTAGGGTTAGGGTTAGTGTTAGGGTTAGGGTTAGTGTTAGGGTTAGGTTTGAGTTAGGGTAAGTTTTTAGGTTAGGGTTATGATTTGTAATAGTGTTAGGGTTAAGGTTAGGGTTAGTGTTAGGGTTTGTGTTAGCATTAGTGTTAGGGTTAGGGTTAGGGTTAGGCTATGTTTTAGATTTCTCCTTAGTGTTACATTTAGTTTTAGTGTTAAGGATAGGGATAGGGTTAGTGTTAGTGTAAGCACTACATTTACTCTTAAGATGTAGGGTTAGTGTAAGGTTTAGGGTTAGGGTTTGTGTTAGGGTTAGCCTTAGGATTAGGATTAGGGTATGTGTTAGGTTTAGATTAGAGTTAGAGTTAGGTTTAGGCTTCGTGTTATGGTTCGGGTTGGATTTAGCGTAATGGTTATGGTTAGCGTTAGGTTAGGTTTAGGGTTAAATTTTGGTTTAGGGTTTGTTTTAAGTTTAGGTTTAGAGTTAGGGTTAGGGTTATGGTTTGGGTTAGGTTTAGGATTAGAGTTAGGAGTAGTGTTAGATTTAAGTTCAAGTTTATTATTAGGGTTATGGTTATGGTTAGGGTTATTTTCAGTCTAAGCGTTAAAGTTAGGTTTAGGTTAGTATAAGGGTTGTGGTTTGAATTAGGGTTAGTGTGAGGGTTAGGGGTAGTGTCAGAGATAGGGTTTGTTTTAGGGTTTGGGTTAGGTTAAGGCTTAGGGTTTGGGTTGCTGTTAGGGTTAGGATTAGGGTAAATGCTAGGTTTAGATTTAGGGTTTGTGTTAGGGTTAGGTTTAGGTTAAATTTAGGGTTAGAGATAGGGTTTGTTTTAGGGTTAGTTTAGGTTTGGTTTAGGGTTTGTGTTAGCGTTAGGGTTAGGTGAGTGTTAGGGTTTGTTTTAAGTTTAGGGTTAGGTTTATGGTTAGTTTTAGGATTAGTGGAAGGGTTAGGGTTATTTTTAGGGTTAAGGTTATGGTTAGAGTTAGTTTTTGGATTAGTGTTAGGGTTATGTTTAGGGTCAGGGTTATGGTTAGAGTTAGTGTTAGGTTAGAGTTACGGTTAGTTTTACTGTAATGTTTAGGGTTAGGGTTATGTTTTGAATTAGTGTTAGGTTTAGGGTTAGAGTTTGCGTTAATGTTAGGGTTACGGTTTGCTTTAGGGTGATAGTTACGGCTAGGATTCGGATTAGGTTTAGGTATAGGTTTGGGGTTAGGGTAGGGTTAGAGTTGGGTTTATAGTTATGATTAGTGTTTGGGTTAGGTTTAGGGATAGGTTTGGGTTTAGGTTAGGTTTAGGGTTAAGGTTGGTGTTTATGTTGGTGTTAGATTTTGTGTTAAAATAAGGATTAATGTTACGGTTAGGGATAGGTTTTGGTTTAAGTTTATTTTTTGAGTTAGAGTTATGTTTAGGGTTAGGGTAAGCATTAGGTTAGGGATAGGTTAGGATTAGGTTTGGGTTACTGTTATGGTTAGTGTTAGGGTTTGTGTTAGGTTTAGGGTTTAGTGTTAGGGTTAAGGTCATAGTTTTTGTTAGGGGTAGGCTTAGGGTTAGGGTTAGAGATTAATTTGTTTAGGGTTAATGTTAGGTTTAGAGTAAGGGTTTGTTTTAGGGTTAGGGATAGTTTTAGGATTAGGGTTAGTGTTAACATTAGAATTAGTGTTTGAGATAAGGTTGGGGTTTGGCTTAATGATAGGGTTAGTGTTAAAATTAAAGTTAATTTTAGGGTTAGGTGTAAGGTTTGTTTAAGAATTAGGTTTAGGGTTAGGTTTAAGGTTACAAATAGGATTAGATTAGGTTTATGGTTAAGGTTAGAGCTAAAGTTAGGATTTCTTTAGGGTTAGGGTTATTTTTTAAGTTAGGGTTACGGTTAGGGATAGTGTTATGTTTAAAGATAGGTTTAGGGTTAGTGTTAGGGTTACAAATAGGATAAGGGCTGTAGTTGGGTTACAGTTAGGGTTACTGTTAGTGTTAGGTTTAGTGTCAAGTTTGGTGTTAGAGTTAGGATTAGGGTTAGGGTTAGGTTTAGTGTTATGGTTAAAGTAAGGTTTATTGTTAGTGTGAGGTATAGTGTTAGAATTAGGGTTAGTGTGAGGGTTAGGGTTAGGTTTAGGATTAGGGTTAGGGTTAGCGTTATGGTTAGGATTATCCATGGGGATAGGATTGGGGTTTGGGTTAGTGTTAGGTTTAGGCTTAAAGTTAGGGTTAGTGTTTGTATTAGGGTTAGCTTAGGATTAGTGTTAGGATTAATGTTTGTGTTAGGCTTTTGGTTAGGTTTAGTGTTAGTGTTAGGGTTAGGGTTTCAGTTAAGCTTAGGTTTAGGGTTCGTGTTAGGGCTAGGTTTAGTGTTAATATTAGGGTTAGGGTTAAGGTTTGGGTTAGAGTAAGAGTTAATATTATGGATAAAATTAGATTTGGAGTTATTGTTAGGTTTAGGGTTAGGGTTAGGGTTTGTTGTAGGGTTAGGGTTTTTGTAAGTTTTAGGTTTAGGGTTTGTTTTAGGTTTGGGTTTAGTGTTAGGTTTAGGTTTAGGTTATGAGTTATGGTTAGAGTTAGGTTTAGTATTAGGGTTTTGTTTAGTTTTAGAGTTATTTTTAGGTTTAGGTTTACAGTTAGTGTTAGGGTTCGAGTTAGGTATAGGGTGTTAGACTTAGGGTTAGTGTTAGGGTAAGTGTTAGGGTTAGGGTTAAGGTTATTGTTAGAGTCAGTGTTAGGGTTAGGGTTAGGGTTAAGGTTAGGTTTAGGGTTAAGTTTAGAGTTAGGTTTAACGTTAGGTTTATTGTTAATGTTAGGGTTAGGGTTAGGGTTAGGATTAATTTAAGGGTTACATTTAGTGTTTGGGTTAGGTTTAGGGTTAAGTTTAGGGTTAGGGTTTGTGTTTGTGTTTGGGTTAGGGTTAGGATTACACTTCTGCTTAGGATTCGTTTGAGGGTTAGAGTTAGGGTTAGATTAGGGTCAGGTTACTGTTAGGGCTTGTGATAGAGTTACATTTAGGATTATTGTTTTTGATAATGTTAATGTTAGGGTTAGTGTAAGGGTTCGGATTTGTGTTAGGGTGAGGGTTAGGGTCCCTCTTATGCTTAGGTTTATTGTTTGTGTTAGGGTTAGGATTAGGGTTTGGGTAGGTTTTTTTAGGGTTAAATATAGGATGTTAGTGTTATGAATAGGAAAAGGGTTAGAGTTAGGGTTATGTTTAGATTTAGGGTAAGTGTTATTGTTTAGGTTAGGGTTAGGGTTAGGGATAGATTCATGGTTAGGGTTAGGCTTAGGGTTAAGTTTAGTATTAGGGTAAGGGTGAGGGTTTGGATTAATGTTAGGTTTAGGGTTAGGGTTAGGGTTAGGATTAGTGATAGAGTTAGTTTTGGAAATATGTTCAGATTTAGGGTTAGCTTAGGTTTAGTGTTAGGGTTAGTGTTAGTTTTAGGGTTAGGTTTAGTGTTATGGTTAGGTAAGTGTTAGGGTTAGGGATAGGTTAGCTTAAGTGTTAAGGTTTGGGTTAGGGCTTGTTTTAGAATTATGTTGATTGTTAAGGTTAGGGATACAGTTCGGGTTAGCATTAGGGTTAGAGTTAGGGTTAGTGTAAGGTTTAATGTCACGGTTCGTGTTAGGGTTAGGGTTAGTGTTAGGGTTAGTGTTAGAGTTAAGGTTACGGTTTGTGTTAGGGATAGAGTTAGGCTTAGGCTTAGGGTTAGATTTAGGGTTAGGGTTAGGGTTAAGGTTAGTGTTATGGTAAATATTATTGTTAGGGTTATGGTTAAGGTTAGATTTAGTCTTAGGTTTAGGTTTAGAGTTTGTGAAAGGTGTAGGGTTAGGCTTACATTCAGGGTTAGGGTTAGGGTTAGGTTTAGGGTTAGAGTTATGTTTTGTGTTACACTTAGGGTTAGTTTTAGGCTTCTGTTTTGGGTTAGGGTTTAGAAAAGTTTATGTTTTGGGATTTGATTTTTGTTAACGTTAGGTTTAGGGTTCGGTTAGGTTTAGGTCTGGGGTTTGTATTATTTTTAAAATTAGGGTTAGGTTTCAGGTTATGGTTAGTTTTAGGTTAGTGTTTGGGTTATAGTTAGGGTTAGTGTTGGTGTATTATGGTTAGATTTAGGGTAAGTGTTAGAGTTAGGGTTAGATTTAGAGTAAGTGTTAGGGTTAGGATTAAGGTTATGGTTAGAGTTAGTGTTAGCATTAAGTTTAGGGTTAGTGTAAGGGTTAGGATTATGGTAAGGTTTAGGTTTAGTGCTAGGGTTAGGGTTAGCATTTGTTTAGTGTTAGATTTAGAATTAGGGTTAGGATTATTATTAGGCTTAGTGTTAGTGTAAGGGTTAGGTTTATGGTTAGGTGTGGGGTTAGTGTTAGGGATAGGGTTTGTGTTTGTGTTAGGGTTAGGGTTCGGGTTAGAATTACAGTTATGCTTAGGTTTGGGGTTATGGTTAGGGTAAGCATTAGTTTACTTTCAGGGTTGTTGTTAGGGTTTGTGTTAGGGTTAAATTTAAGGTAAGATTTAGGGTTGAGGTTAGTGTTTGGATTATGGTTAGGGTTAGTGTTAGGGTTAGGGTTAGGTTATGTGTTAGTGTTCTGGTTAAGGTTATGGTTAGATTTAGTGTTAGGGTTAGTGTAAAGATAACATTTACACTTAGGTTTAGAATTAGTGTAAGTTATAGGGTTAGGGTTTGTGTTAGTGTTAGGGTTAGTGTTAGGGTTAGGGTTAGGTTAGGGTTTGTGTTAAGTTTATGTTAGGATTAGGGTTAGGGTTTGTGTTAGTGTTAGAGTTAGATTAGGGTTAGGGTTAGTGTTAGGATTAGGGTTAAGATTAGAATTAGGTTTAGTATTAGGGTTAGAGTTAGGGTTTGTGTTAGGGTTACACTTATGGTTACAGTTAGGGTTTAGACTAAGTTTAGGTTTAGGGTTAGGGTTAGAGTTATAGTTTGTGTTGGGCTTACAATTACAGTTATGGTTACGGTTAGGGTTAGGGTTACATTTAGTGTTAGTGTTAAAGTTAGGTTTAGGGTTACCATTAGAATTAGCGCAAAGATTAGGTTTGGGGTTTGGGTTAGTGTTACTGTTAGGGCTAGGGTTAGGGATAATGTGAGGGTTACGGTTAAGGTTTGTGTAAGGGATCAGTTTATGGTTAGGTTTTCTGTCACAGTTAGGTTTAGGATTAGGATTAGGTTTAGGGTTAGGGTTAGTGTTAGGACAAGGTATATGGTTAGGTTTAGGGTTAGGGTTAGGGTTAATGTTAGTGTTAGAGTTATGGATAGAGTTCATGTTAGGTTTAGCTTTAGTGTTAGTGTTAGAAGTAAAGTTATGGTTTGGTTAGGTTTAGTGTTACGGTTTGTGTTACAGTTAGAGTTAGGGTTAGGTATAGGGTTAGGGTTAGGATTAGAGTTATATTTTCTGTTACGATTAGGGTTAGAATTATGTTTTGAGTTTGTTTTAGGGTTAGGGTTAGGTTTAGGTTTAGGGTTAGGGTTAAGATTAGGATTAGTGTTAGGGATTGAGTTGGGGTTTGTTTCAATGTTAGAGTTAGGATTATGGTTATGGTTAATGTTAGGGTTACATTTAAGATTTGTGTAAGTGTTAGGGTTAGTTTAGGCATAAGAGTAGGATTAATGTCAGAGTTACAGTTAGGTTTAGGGTTATGATTAGGGTTAGGGTTAGTGTTAGGGCTAAGTTTTAGTTTAGGTTTATGGTTAGTGTTAGAGTAAGGGTTATCCTTAAGGTTAGTGTTAGGTTTAGGGTTTTTGTTTTTGTTAGGGTTAGGGTTAGGGTTAGAGTTAGAATGAGGGTTAGAGTAAGGATTAGATTAGGTTTAGGGTTACAGTTGGGGTTATGTTTTTTGTTAGGATTAGGGTTAAGGTTAGGGTTAGTTATAGGGTTGGGGTTTGAGTTATTCTTAGGGTTAGGGTTAGGGTTAGTGTTAGGTTTAGGGTTAGGTTTAAGGTTAGTGTTAGGTTTAGGGTTAATGTTAGGTTTGTGTTATTTTTAGGGTCACAGTTACGATTTTGATAATGGTTAGAGTTAGGGTTAAGGATAGGTTAGGTTTAGGATTATGGTTAGGATTAGGTTTAGAGTTAAGTTTAATTTTAGGTTTACAGTTAGTTTTAGGTTTATGGGAAGATTTAGTGTTAATGTTAGAGTTAGGGTTAGCGTTAGACTATGTGTTTGGGGTCTGGTTACAGTTAGTTTTAGTGTTAGGTTTAGAGTAAGGATTAGTGTGAGGGTTATAGTTACTTATGGTTAAGTTTAGGGTTAGTGTTATGTTTAGGGTTAGGGTTTGTTTTAGGATTAGGGTTAGTGTTAGGTTTAGAGTCAGGGTTAGGTTAAGTGTTAGGGAAATTGTTAGGGGTAGGGTTAGGGCTAATTTTAGGGTTAGGTTTAAGGTTAAGCTTAGCTTCAAGGTTAGTATCAGGGTTAATGATAGGGTTCATGTTAGGATTAGGGTTATGGTTAATGTTAGGTTTAGGGTTATGTTTAGGGTTCAGTTAGGTTGAGGGTTATGGTTTGGGTTAAGATTTGTGTTAGGGTTAGGGTTACGGTTAGGGTTCAGGATACAGTTAGTGTTAGGTAAATGTTAAAGTTAGTGTTAGGGTTACTGTTATGGTTAGGCTTAGTGTTAGGTTTTATTAGTGTTATGATTAGGGTTAGGGTTAGGGTTAGAGTTTGGGTTATGTTACAGTTAGTGTTAAGGTTAGGGTTAGGGTTAGGCATAGGGTTGTAATTCATATTAGGTTTCGGGTTAAGGTTTCCATTAGGGTTAGGGTTAGTGTTAGTTTTAGCATTAGGATTAGGCTATGTGTTAGGGTTCTGCTTAGTGTTAGGTTTAGGGTTAAGGTTAGCGTTAGTGTTAGGGTTAGGCTATGTGTTAAGGTTCTGTTTAGGGTTACGTTTATTGTTCAAGTTAGGGTTAGTGTTAGGGTTACAATTAGTTTAAGTTTTATTGTTAGGGTTACGTTTAGGATTAGTGTTAGGTTTAGCGTTAGAATTTGTGTGAAGGTTAAGGTTAGGGTTAGCATTAAGTTTAAAGTTATGGTTTGGATTACGTTTAGGGTTAGAGTTGTGGATTGTGTTGCAGTTAGGTTTAGGGATAGGATTAAATTTCATGTTAGGGTTAAGTTTAGGGTTTGTGTTAGGATTAGAGTTAGGGTTAGGGTTCAGGCTAGGATTAGTTTTAGGGTTAATTTTACAGTTAGGGTTAGTGTTAGGTTTAGGGTTAGGTTTAGGGTGTGACATTTAGGGCTATAGTTAGGGTAAGTGTTAGGGTGATTGTTAAGGTTATGATTAGATTTAGTATTAGGGGTAGGTTTATGGTATTGTTAGTGTTAGTTTAGGGTTAGGGTAAGGTTGAGGGTTAGTGTTAGGGTTAGTGTTAGAGTTTGATTTAGGGTCACGGTTAAGTTTAGTTTTAGAATTAGTGTTAGGTTTAGGGTGAGTGTAAGGGTTAGGGTTTGGATTAGGTTGAAGGTTAGTGTTAGGTTTAGGATTATGGTTTGTGTTAAGGTTAAATTGAGGGTTAACTTTATGGTGTGGATTCAGTTTAGAATAAGATTTATGGTTAAGTTAGGGACAAGGTAATGATTAGGGTTTGTGTTAAGGTTAGATTTATGGTTAGGGTTAGGTTAGGGTTAGTGTTAAGGTTAGGGTTAGCGTTAAGATTAGTGTTAGTTTGATGGTTAGGGTTAGGGTTAGTATTGAGTTCAGGATTAGGATTAGGGTTAGTGCTAGGTTTAGGTTTAGGTTTAGGGTTAGAGTTAGGGTCAGGGATAGTGTTAGGGTTAAAGATAGTTTTAGGGTTAGTATTAGGGTTATTAATAGGATAAGGTTTAGGATTAGTTTTAGGGTTAGTGGTAATGTTACTGTTAGGTTTAGGGTTAGGATTAGGTTTAGGTTTCTGCTTAGTGTTAGGTTTAGTGTTAGGGATAGGGTTAGGGTTAGGGTTAATGTTAGGTTTAGTGTAAAGATTAGGGTTAGGGTTAGTGATAAGTTTAGTGTTGGGTTTAGGGTTAGTGTTAGGGTTAAGTTCTGGTTAGTGTTAGGGTTTGTTTTAGTGTTAGGTTTAGGTTTAGTGTTAGGGTTAGGTAAGGGTTAGTGTCAGGGTTAAGTTTTGTTTGGGGTTAAGTTTTGGGTTAGGTTTTGTGTTAGGGTTAGGTTTTGTGTCAGGGTTAGGGTTAGCATTTGAATTAAGATTAGGGAGGGAGTTAAGGTTAGTGTTAGGTTTAGGGTCAGGTTTAGTGTTAGAATTAGTGTTAGCGTTAGGGTTAGGTTTAGTGTTAGGGTTAAATTTAGATTTAGGGTTAGTGTAAGTGTTGAGTTATAAATTAGCATTAGTGTGAGGGTTAGCATTAGGATTAGGGTTTGTGTTGAGTTTAGGGTTAGTGTTAGGTTTCATCTTAGGTTTATGGTTAGGGTTAGGTTTATTGTTAGTGTAGTGTTAGAGTTAGGATTAGTGTACGGTTAAAGGTTAGAGTTAGTTTTAGAGTTAGTGTTATAATTAGGGTTAGTGTTTGTGTTACTTTTAGGGTCAGGGTTACGTTTAGGATCATGGTTACTCTTAGTATTCGGGATAGGTTTAGGTTTAGGGTTAGGGTTAGGTTAGGGTACGGTTATGGTTGGGGTTTCTGTTAGGGTTAGATTTTCTGTTAGGATTAGAGATAGTTTTATGGTTAGGTGCCGCAGTCTGGCTAGGCAAGATTCCGGATCCACTTATCAAGCATGAACGAACTTTATTTATAGAACACACATGCCACACCACACAAGCTCTTCAGGAATTCCCTCAGAGTCCAACTGCCACCACCGGCTTCCCACAAGCCTCTCAACCTTCCCCATCCCTCCTGCTCTTGAGGCCGATTGGCTGGTTCATTTGGGCAGAGCCAAAAAGTCCCCCAATGAGCAGCTCCTTGGACTGAAAGAACAGGAAAACAGCCCAATGAGCATCACTGCAGAGGAGCCAATTAGCTGGCAGCTAGAAATTTGTTGGGGCTAATGTAAGCCAATCATCAGCTGGAAGTTGGAAGTTTGTTGGGGTCCCTGTGAGCCAATCATCAACTGGCAGCTGGAAGTTTGCTGGGGCCCCTTCGGCTGTGGCTCTCAACATTTCCCCTCTCTGTTTAAACCACAAGCATGGACCATGCCTGCCTTAGGTTGTCCAATATTACATATGGTACTTACTGGTCATTGGATAAGCTGACCTCAAGGCTTCAGCCTCCTGTCTTAGGTTGGTACCATTGCAATTGGATCTTACCCATCATTGACTACCCATCCAGCATACACCCACACCTGTGGATAGGTCTTTGTACCAGTGGGGGGATGAGGTTCTTTGTCTCACCTCTGTTGGCCCCCAAATTTTAGCTGTATGACCATCACAAGCAGACGGGTGGAGGATTCACCAAGCTAATTGATGGCTCCTTTTGGAAAAATTGTACAACTGATGATATCATTAGCAAAAATACCCCAACACTACCACAAGTCGCTGCACCAACAGATAGTTCACAATGCATACAAGTGAGTTCACAATGCATACAAGTGATACATAGTCCAGGAAAGTTCTTTAAGCAGTTCAGTGACAGCTTTGTAGAAGCTGTAGATTGGTTTTATCTTTGTCTTCACCAGCACTGGGATGAAGATAGGAATTCTGGCAATAATGGCTAAAGAAAAAATTATGTAACATTCTAGCAGGCACTAAAAGAAAACAATTTTCTGAACAATTTACATTATCCTAAACACAGTTATTAAATATAATGAAAAGGAAAGGTAAAAGAAAGCAAACAGATCTGTTAATCTCTTTTTTGTTCACATATTAAAACAATCCTCAATACCTGTTTACCCAATTTAAATTAAACCATTTAAATCACGTGAATAAAAAAATTTAGATCAATTTTTTCATGAGTGCTCAGTATATATGATATATGAACATACGTAATACAAACATATAACACAAAACACAAGTTTGCACATATAATATAATACATATAACACATAACATAATAGTAAAAGACTTATAACTTTTTACAGGTGAAATCTCTATTGCAATGTTTAAACACTCGATAGTCAAAAAATAGAACTGATCAGCAAAACATTAACCTAGATCTGTATGAGCTCAAAAAACAAAATAGAACTTCATGATGTGGGAAAGGGCAATAATAAAATAGATATTGAAAAAAGCATCCTGGTTCTGTTGAAGATGTAAGGATAGCCAAACTGGAGTTTTAGATATCAGCTGTTATGGATTTGAGCCAAATCATCTTCTTTTTGGTCTTTAGAAATCACTTTAGTTAATCTCTCAGGAATCCAAATCAGCTGCTGTTCTCCCTGTGGAAAACACAAATAGACCCCCAACTCCAGACAATTACTGGGTCAAGACATTTTCATTGTCCTGTTAGAATATCCTTTCAACGTATCTTGGGCTTATGTACATTTTTTGGACACATATGCCTTTCCACAGCACTAAGTCCTGATGAATCCAAATTTTAAAAGTTTAGAGTAAAAAGGGTTATTTTATACCCCTTCCCAATTCCGTCTTTTCGCTTTAATACATACGTTTTAATAGTTTGATGAGCTCTTTCAACTATGCCTTGTCCCTGTGGATTGTATAGGATTCCTGTTATATTTTTAATGCCAAATGATGAGCAAAATTGTTTAAAAGAGGTAGAAGGATAACCAGGGGCATTATCTGTTTTTAACTGTTTTGGAATGCGCACAGTGGCAAAATTTTGTAAGCAATGAGCTATAATATCTTTAGGTTTTTCTCCAGCATGAAGGGAGCCCATCAAAAATCCAGAAGAAGTATCAACTGTAACATGCAAATATTTTAATTTTCCAAATTCTGGCAAGTGTGTGACATCCATCTGCCAAATATGGCTAGGTATAAGTCCTCTAGGATTGACTCCAAGATTAACTTGGGGTAAAAAGGTCACACAATTTTGACATTGTTTTATTATTTGTCTAACTCATTCCTTAGTTATTTTAAAACGCTTTTGTAAAGTATTAGCATTGACATGGAACTTTTTATGAAAATTTATAGCTTCTTGTAATGTAGAGAAAATATGTATGTCATGTGTAGTTTTATCTGCTAAATCATTGCCCAAACTAAGGGCTCCAGGCAATCCTGTATGTGCCCTGATATGTCCTATAAATAAGGGATCTTTTATGTCCCAGATTACACTTTGTATAGTGGAAAGCAAAGAGAAAACAGTATAGGAAGGGGAAATCCTACCAGCATCTTCAAGGGATACTATAGCATTAACTATATACTGACTATCGGAAAATAAATTAAATACAGAATCTTTAAACATCACAAAAGCTTGTAATGCTGCATTAAGCTCTACCTTTTGAGCTGATTGTTTGGGTACTAAAATTGTAAAAGTTTGATCAGGTGTAACTATTGCTGCTGTACCATTATTTGACACATAGGTAATATATTTGCAGCATTCATAATAGGTGTTTTTCTTATCATTTGTGGAAAAATTACAGGATGCAATGACCAAAAAGACAATAAAGGATTAGATGGTAAGTGGTTATCAAATGAAACATTAGATTTGCACATGATTATTGCCCAAGTATTTAACTCATTAGCTAACTCATCAATTTGATTCATAGTATATGGAGTAATAATTTTATTGGAAAAAATTCCAAACACTCCCTTTGTTGCTTTTATTCCTTTGAGTATTAATTGTCCTATAGCCTCAGGATAGCTAGTAAGAATAGTGTTAGGAGAATAAGATAAATGTATCCATTATAATGGACCTTCTTGCCAAAATACTCCTGTAGGAATATTTTTTGTTGGTAGTACAATAAATAATAAAGGCAAACATATCAATTCTATCCAAATGCATATTTTCCATATATGTTTCAATGCTTTTTAATGCCTTTCTTGCTTCAAGTGTTAGCATTCGGGGTGAATTTGGATCTGATGGACCTTTTAGGATATCAAACAAAGGTCCCAACTCTCCTGTTGGTAAACATAAATAAGCCCTTATCCAATTTATGTCTCCTAATAACTTTTGAAAGTCGTTAAGTGATTTGAGTTGATCTACTCATATTTGAATTTTTGGTGGATAGACCATGGTTGAGGATAATAGAACTCCTAAATAATTAATTGGAAAATTTAATTGTACTTTATCTATTGCTATCTCTAGATTATAATTTTTTAATAAGTTTGCAAGCGTGTCATAACATTCTAGCAATGTGTTTTTATCTTTGTGTGCTAATAATACATCATGCATATACTGAAATATTTGTAGTTCAGGGTTTTGATTTCTAAGTGGCAGGATTACTTTGTTAAGATAAATTTGACCCATAGTTGGGCTGTTAGCCATCCCTTGAGGGAGTATTTTCCATTCATATCTCTGATCAGGACCTTCATGATTCAGTGCAGGGATAGTAAATTCAAAACGTGGACTATCCTAAGGATGAATTGGAATTGAAAAAAAAAAGTCTTTAATATTTATAACTAAAACATACCAGGTTTTTGGCAAAGCAGACAATTGAGGAATCCCCAATTGAGCAGGTCCCATAATATCCATTTCATTATTAATGGCTGTTAAATCTTGCAATAATCTCCATTTACTAGATTTCTTTTTGATGACAAAAATGGGAGTATTATGGGGAGATACAGAAGGTTGTATATGTACTTCAGCTAATTGTTGTTTGACCAGGTCATAGGCTACTTGTATCTTTTCTTTAGTCAGGGGCCACTGAGAAACCCATACTGGTCTTTCTGATTTCCAAGTAATTTTTATTGTCTCAGTGGCCCTTTCTGAAAATCCAACCCATGTCTCTCTATTCCTTGATCTATTTGTATTGGTGATGCTATACCTTGTTCTTGTTTTTTTAATCTTTTTCCTTTCCTAAAACCTTGTCTAGCCATAATAGTAGGTGCATTTTGATTGATGTTATTTGTTAATGTCAAACCTAATTAATCTAGGACATCTCATCCCCATAAATTTATGAGAAGATGATCCAATACATATGGCTGTATAGTTCCCTCACATCCTTCAGGATCCTTCCAATCTAATACCATTGCACTTCTATGGGGATTAGTCACCACTCCTAGGCCTCGAAGCGTTTGAGTGGCTTGTTGTAATGGCCAATGTTTTGGCCATTCTTGATGGGAGATGATGCTAAGGTCTGCACCTGTATCCAGTAGCCCATTAAATTCATGTCCTTGAATATTTAGTTCTAGCATGGGATGAGAATCTAAATTTAAAGAAAGCATATCCCAATCTACACCTCTGGAGCCTAATTCCTTGGAACCTCTTTCTACAATATGACTGGAAAATTTATCATGTAGGCTGGGTATTATTAATAACTGCTATTCTATCTCCTGGTGAAATTACTGATATACCCTTTGGAGAACTGGCTATAATTTTTATTTCACCTTCACAATCAGAGTCAGTTACTCCAGGACTTATCATAAGTCCTTTTAGAGTAGAAGAGCTGCATCCAAAAATAAGCCTACTGTTCCTTTGGGAAGAGTTCCTTTTACCCCTATGGGAATGATTTGAACTCCCATCTCTGGAGTTAGTACTGATCTGGCGGAGGTGCAGATGTCTAACCCTGCACTCCCTCTGGTTTGTCTGATGAGGGATCTGATTGACAATGTGTCCTGGGCACTACCCTGATGGGGTTGCTGGGTTACTCCAGTGCTCCGTATATTTGTGGTTTGGGGCCCCGGAGTATTGGGCCCCCCTGTCCATTTTTTTGGCAATGGAGCCCGATGCCTTTCTCCAGGATATCGTGGATAAACACCTGGCCCTTGTTCATTTTTTGATAATGGAGTACCCTCTATGGTGGTTTGAGAACGGCATACATTAGCCCAACGTCTCCCTCTATGGCATCGTGGGCAAATACCTGGTATTCTACTCCTTTGATACCTAGTTTTGTTAAACCCTCCTCCTATGGGGCAATTCCTTTAAAAATGTCCTGTTTATTCACAATTGTAGCATGTTCTTGGCCTGTCATCTAAAGCCTGTTTTACTGCAGCTGCCACAATTTGCCCTTGTTCATTAACATCTCTAGCATCTAAAGCCTGTTTTACTGCAGCTGCCACGACTTGCTCTTGTTCATTAAGGTCTCTACATAATTCAATATGTGTGTTTAAATCTTCATGCTTCCATGGTCTAATGATTTCTCTGCACCAACGATTCACTTGGTCATAAGCTAGTTGTTTTATTAATGGCATTGCATGTTATGTATTCCCAAAAACTCTGGTAGCTATTTGAATAAGCCTATCTACAAATTCAGCGTAAGTTTCATTAGCTCCTTGTATTACCTTAGATAATTGACCTTGTAAACCTCATGTCCTTGTAAAGTCTTCCATGCCCTAACCACCTCTACAGCAATTGGTGTGTATACGCCAGGATCTTATGCAATTTGTTGCTGCTGATCCTCATAAGGTCCCTTTCCTAACAACATATCTAGATTTCTCTGAGGATAACCAGCTGCTGCATTTCGCCTAGCCGTCTCCTTGCAAAATTCCTCACTGGCAACCTTCCATAACAGGTATAGACCTCCATTTAGCACAGCTTTACACATATTATCCCAATCTGCTGGCGTCATGTTCAAGTTGGTAATGGATTCGACCAAGCTTACAGTGAAGGATGCTTGAGGGTCATAGGTTGTTACAGCCTCTTTTAGCTGCCTCACTATTTTGAAATTTAAAGCATGGTGAATTCGCTGCCCTCCTCCCTCAAATACAGGGCATGTTAATACTTGAGATCCTGTCTCAGGATCCCTACTATATACTGCGGGGGTTGGGGGCCTCCCAGCATATGGAGGTGTCCTTGTTAGTTGGACATTTATGTCCTCTGGTGATAGAAAGGTGTTAGTAGCAGTCTCCTGTAGAGGTGGCACTGTTGGTTGGACACTTACTCTCTCTTGTGATAGAAAGTTGTTAGTAGCAGTCTCCTTTTGTAACTTTCCCCCTGATGGCTTTTTCTGCTCTTAGCTTTCTTCCTCTATCTCTGTCTAAACTGAAGACTTTGGACTAAGCAAACCAGATACCAATGCCCACAATGTCAAAGTGCCAACTGGCAGAGTTCCTGGGCTTTTCTTTTCTATTCTTTTTAAATCTTCACCATGATGGTTCCATTGTGATATATTTAACAACTTCTCTTTAAAAAGCCATGGGCTACATTTTTGTATTGTATCAACATATGCCCTGACTGTTCTTGATTTTACTGAGATGCCTCCTTCTTGTAACAATTTACTTAACACTCTTTTGGTTTGTTTTTTACTAATTTCTGATCCCATATTTCCACTATAATACAACCCAACAAGTTGACGCCAAACAAAACCAAGACAGAATGAAATAAAAATGGAACAATAAAAAATAATTATAGCCTTTCTATCCTCCTGAAATATGCATCCATCCTTTCTCCTTATCTGTTTCTCAGAAGTAAATAGTTTTTCCTCAGATGTGAGCGGTTTTTCTTCCATTTCACTCATCTCCAGGGACAGGAGACTTAAAACAAAAGTGAAGCAAAACAAAAGATGAATCTTAAAATGGCTACCCATCCTCTCTCCCTGCCCTCAGGGGCGAGCAGTTTACCTTATCATTTACCTCATTCGCTCCCCGTGCGAGCCACCAAATGCCACAGTCTGGCTGGGCATAATTCAGGAGCCACTTGTCAAAAGAAATGAACTTTATTTTTTGAACCACACACGCCAAACAAAACAGCTCCTCAGGAAAACCTTCAGAGCCCAACTGCCACCACTGGCTTCCCACAAGCCTCTCAACCTCCCACAATCCTCCTGTTCTTAAGGCCAATTGGCTGGGTCGCGTGGGCAGAGCCAAAAAAGTCTCCCAATGAGCAGCTCCATGGTCTGAAAGGGCAGGGGAACAGCCCAATGAGCATCACCGCAGAGGAGCCAATCAGCTAGAAGTTGCCGGGGCCACTGTGAGCCAATCATCAGCTGGAAGTCTGAAAGGGTGGGAAAACAGCTCAGTGAGCATCACCGCAGAGGAGCCAAACAGCTAGAAGTTGCTGGGGCCGCTGTGAGCCAATCATCAGCTGGCAGTCTGAAAGTTTGCTGGGGCCCCTTTGGCTGTGGCTCTCAACAATATTCGTTTGCAGGAACTCTTTTAATTTTTAGGATTCATTTTGTTTTCCCCTATACAGATATATCATTTGGAAGTCAAAATCAAACTAGGTTTTTGTTAGCTGCTTGAAACTTGACTCACTCAATTAGTTCTCAGGGTGCACTCTATGCTTTGTACCCTGTTAAAAGAGCCCTGAGAGGAGGCAAGGAATATACACTTTTATTTAAATGTGTTTGCAATGCTTCAACAAAACTCAGAGTTTACAGGAATCTCAGCAAATATTTTTTCACCCAATCATTTTGACTCTTGGAGGGAATGACCTATACTCCATTCGCACTTGGTACCTCAAATTTTGATCTCATTTCAAGCGTTCCTTTGCAGGAACACTTTGAGTTTTTAGGCTTCACTTTGTTTTCCCCTATAGGGATACAGGCACTTGGAACTCTAAATCAAACATGGTTTGTACTAGCTGATTGAATCTTGACTCTCTCAATTACTTCTCAGTGCTCTGTCTATGCTTTGTTTCCTGTTGAAGTAGCCCTAAGAAGAGGAGAGAAAATAAACTTTCATTTTAAAGGGTTTCAAAGTCTTCCACAAAACTCCGAGTTTACAATATATTGTCATGCGATCTTGTTGATACTTTGTTGGAATTATCAGTACTCCATTCACACTTGGTCCCCCAGATTTTATTCTGCTTCATTGAAACAGTGAAACATTTGTTTGCAGGAACACTTTGAAATTTTATGTTTCGCTTCGTTTTCACTTATAGGGATACATACATTTGGAACTCTCAATCAATCACGGTTTGTACTAGCTGAATGAATCTTGACTCCCTCAATTATTTATCAGTGTTTTCTCTATGCTTTGTTCCCTTTTGAAGTAGCCCTAATCAGAGGCAAGCAATATACACTTTCATTTGAAAGCTTTTGCAAAGCTTCCAGAGAAATCCGAGTTTATAGGAATCTCAGCAAATATTTTTTCACCCAAACCTGTTGGATACTTGCCAGGAATGGTTGATACTCCATTTGCACTTGCTCCCCCAAATTTCTTTCTTCTATGTGGAATTGTTTATTTGCAGAAAATATTTGAATTTTTAGTTTTCAATTCATTTTCCCCTATAGGGATACAGGAGTTTCAAACTCCAAATCAGACAAGGTTTGTGCTAGCTTCTTGAAACTTGACTCACTCAATTAGTTCTCAGTGCACTCTTCATGTTTGTTTCCTTTTGAAGTAACCCTAAGCAGAGGCAAAAAAAAATTGCAGTTTCATTTGAAAGCATTTGCAAAGATTCCACAGAACTCCTAGTTTACTGGAATATCAACAAATATTTTTTCACCCTATCTTGTTGATAGTGTAATGGAATGATTGGTACTTCATTTGCAATTGTTCACCGTAAATTTGTTCTTTAATTTTGAAGCATTCCTTTGCAGAAACACTTTGAGTTTTTAGGTTTCACTTTGTTTTCCCCTGTAGGGATATATGCATTTGGAAGTCAAAATTAAACAAGGTTTGTGTTAGCTTCTTGAAACTTGACTCACTCAGTTAGTTCTCAGTGTGCTCTCTCTGCTATGCTCTCCATTGAAGTAGCCCTGAGCAGAGGCAAGAAATATACACTTTTATATGAAAGTGTATGCAACACTTCCACAGAACTCAGAGTTGACAGGAATCTAAGCAAATGTTTTTTTACCCGATCCTATTAATACTTGGAAGAAATAATCTGTACTCCATTCACACTTGGTCCTGCAAATTTCATTCTTCTAGGTTGAAGCATTCCTTTGCAGAAACACTTTGAGTTTTTAGGCTTCACTTCGTTTTCCACTATATGGATACATGCATTTGGAACTCTAAATCAAACACAGTTTGTACTAGCTGATTGAATCTTGACTCACACAATTACTTGTCAGTGCTCTCTCTATGTGTTTTTCCCTGTAGAACTAGCCCTAAGCTGAGGCAAGGAAAATGCACTTTCATTTGAAAGCATTTGCAAATCTTCCACAGAACTCTGAGTTTACTGGATTCTCAACCAATATATTGTCACCCAAACTTGTTAATACTTGGTTGGAATGATCGGTACTCCATTCACACTTGGTCTCCCAAATTTCATTCTGCTACGTTGAAACATTTGTTTGCAGGAACACTTTGAATTTTGAGGTTTCACTTCATTTTCCCCTATAGGGATACATGCATTTGGAACTCCAAATAAAATATGTTTTGTACTAGCTGATTGAATCTTGACTCACTCAATTAGTTCTCAGTGCTTTTTTATGCTTTGTTCCCTGTTGTAGTAGCCCTAAGCAGAGGCAAGGAGAATACACTTTCATTTGAAAGTGTTTGCAAATTTTCCACAGATCTCGTAGTTTACAGAAATCTCAGCAAACATTTTTTTACCCGAACCTGTTGATACTTGCAAGGAATGCTTGGTACTCCATTCGCACTTGATCCCCCAAATTTTGTTTTTTTCTGTGTTAAACCGTTCATTTGCAGGAAAAGTTTGAATTTCTAGGTTTCAATTCGTTTTCCCCTACAGGGATATAGGCGTTTGGAACTCTAAATCAAACAAGGTTTGTGCTAGCTGCTTGAAACTTGACGCACTCAATTAGATCTCAGTGCGTCTCAATGTTTTGTACCCTGTTTAAGTAACCCTAAGCAGAGGCAAGGAAAATACACTTTGATTTGAAAGTGTTTAAAAAGCTTCCACAGAACTCCAAGGTTATTGAAATCTCAGCAAATATTTTGTCATCTTATCTTGTTGATACTTGGAGAGAATGATTGGTACTGCTTTCACACTTGGTCCTGCAAATTTGGATCTTCCAGGTTGAAGCATTCCTTTGCAGGAAAAATTTGAGTTTTTAGGTTTCACTTCATTTTCTCCTATAGTGATACATGCATTTGGAACTCTAAATCAAACAATGTTTATGCTAGCTGCTTGAAACTTGACTCACTCAATTAGTTCTTAGTGTGCTCCTTATGCTTTCTTCCCAGTTGAATTGCCCTAAGAAGAGCTAAGAAAAATACACTTTAATTTGAAATCATTTGCAAAGCTTCCACAGATCTCCAAGTTTACTGGAATATCAGCAAATATTTTTTTCACCTGATCTTATTGATACTAGGAGGGAGTGAACGATACTCTATTTGCATTTGGTCCCCCAAATGTCATTCTTCTAGTTTGAAGCATTCATTTGCAGGAACACTTTGAATTTTTAGTTTTCACTTCATTTCCCCTATAGGGATACATGCATTTGTAAATCTAAAACAAAGTTTTTGGTAGCTGCTTGAAATATGACTCACTGGATTAGTTCTCAGTAAGCTCTCTATGCTTTGTTCCCTGATAAAAAACCCTCAGCAGAGGCAAGGAAATACACTTTCATTTGAATGCATTTAAAAATCTCCACAGAACTTCGAGTTTACTGAAATCTCAGACAATCTGGACTCACTCAATTAGGTCTCACTGCACTCTTGATCCTTTGTTCCTCTTGAAGTAGTCCTAAGCAGAAGCAAAGAAAATACACTTTCATTTGAAAGCATTTTCAAAGCTTCCACAGAACTCTGAGTTTCCTGGAATCTCAGCAAATATTTCTTCACCAATATTCTTGATACTTGGAGGGCATGCTTGGTACTGCTTTCGCACATGGTCCCCAAATTTCGTTCTTCTAGGTTGATGCGTTCACTTGCATGAACCCTTTGAAATTTTAGGTTTCACTTCGTTTTCCCCTACAGGAATACATGCATTTGGAACTTGAAATTAAACAGGGTTTGTGCTAGCTGTTTGACATTTGACTCACTCAATTAGTTCTCAGTGTGCTCTCTATGTTTTGTTCCCTGTTGAAGTAGCCCTAAGCAGAGGCAAGGAAAACACACTTTCATTTGAAATCATTTGCAATGCTTCCAAAGAACTTCGAGTTTACTGGAATCTCAGCAAATATTTCTTAAACTGATCCTGTTGATACTTGGATGGAATAATCGGCACTGCATTCACAATTGGTGCATATAATTTCTTTCTTCAATGTTGAATCTTTCTTTTGCAGGAACACTTTGAGTTTTTAAGTTTCACTTCATTTTCCCCCATTGAGATACATGCATTTGGAATACTACATCAAACATGGTTTGTGCTATCTTCTTAAATCTTAACTCACTCAATTAGTTCTAAGTTCACTCTCTATGCTTTATTCCTTGGGGACTTTGCTCTAATCAATGCAAGGAAAATAAACTTTCATTTGAAAGCTTTTGCAAAGCTTTTACAAAACTCTGAGTTTTCTGGAATCTCAGCAAATATTTCGTCACTGATCTTGTTGAACCTTTGAGGGAATGATTGGTACTCCATTCACACTTGGTCTCCCACATTTCATTCTTCTAGGTGGAAGCGTTCGTTTTCAGGAAAACTTAAATTGTTAGGTTTCACTTCATTTTCCCCTATATGGATATAATCGTTTGTAACTCTAAATTAAACACGGTTTGTGCTAATGCTTGAAACTTGACTCACACAATTATTTCTCAGGGCACTCTGAATTCTTTGTTCTCTGTTGAAGTAGCCCTAACGAGATTGAAGAAAAATACACTTTCATTTGAAAGTGTTTGCAAAGGTTCCAGGGAACTCTGAATTTACTGGAATCTCTGCAAATATTTTTTTTTCATCTGATCTTGTTGATATGTGGATGGAACTTTAGGTACTCCATTTGCACTTGGTACCCCAAATTTCATTATCCAAGGTTGAAGCGTTCCTTTACAGAATCACTTTGTGTTTTTAGGTTTCACTTCGTTTTTTCTATAGGGATACATGCATTTGGAACTCTAAATCAAACACGGTTTGTACTAGCTGATTGAATCTTGACTCACTAAATTAGTTCTCAGTGCTCTCTCTATGCTTTGTTCCCTGTTGAAGTAGCCCTAAGCAGAGGCAAGGAGAATAAACTTTCATTTGAAAGTGTTTGCAAAGCTTCCACATAAGTTCATGTTTAAAATAATTTCAGTGAATATTTTTCACCTGAACCTGTTGATACATGCAAAAGTGATTGGTACTCCATTTGCACTTGGTCCCCCAAATTTTGTTCTATGTTGAACCATTCATTTGCAGGAAAAATTTGAATTTTTAGGTTTCAATTTTTTTCCCCTATAGGGATATAGGCGTTTGGAACTCTAAATCAAAAAAGGTTTTTACTAGTTTCTTGAAACTTGACTCACTCAATTAGGTCTCAATGCACTCTCCATGGTTTGTACCCTGTTTAAGTAATGGTAAGCAGAAACAAGGGAAACACACTTTCATTTGAAAGTGTTTGGAAACCTTCCACAGTACTCTGAGGTTACTGGAATCTCAGCAAGCATTTCTTCACTTTATCTTGTTGATACTGGGAGGGAATGATCTGTACTGCATTCACACTTGGTCCCAAAAATTTTGATCTTCTAAGTTGAAGCGTTCCTTTACAGGAAAACTTTGAGTTTTTAGGTTTCATTTCATTTTGTCCTATAGCGATACAAGCATTTGGAACTCTAAATCAAACAAGTTTTATGCTAGCTGCTTGAAACTTGACTCACTGAATTAGTTCTTTGTGTGCTCCTTATGCTTTCTTCCCAGTTGAAGTAGCCCTAAGAAGAGGCAAAAAAATACACTTTAATTTGAAAGTGTTTGCAAAGCTTCCACAAATTTCCAAGTTAACTGGAATCTCAGCAAATATTTCTTCAGCTGATCTTGTTGATACTTGGAGGCAATGATTGGTACAACATTAACACTTGTTCCTGCAAATTTCAATCTTCTAGGTTGATGTGTTTCTTTTAAGGAACACTTTGAGTTTTTAGGTTTCACTTCATTTTCCCCTGCATGGATACATGCATTTGGAACTCTAAATCAAACAAGGTTTGGGCTAGTTGGTTGAATCTTGACTCACTCAATTAGTTCTCAGTTTGCTAGCTAAGTTTTGTTCCCTGTTGAAGTAGTCCTAAGCAAAGGCAAGGTATATACACTTTCATTTGAAAGCATTTGGAAAGTTATGACAGAACTCCAAATTTACTGGAATCTCAGCAAATATTCTTTCACCCGATCTTGTTCAAACTTGGAGGGAATGATGTGTACTCCATTCGCACCTGTTCCCCCAATTTCATTCTTCTAGGTTGAAGTGTTTGTTAGCAGGAACATTTTGAATTTTTAGATTTCACTTTGTTTTCTCCTATAGGGATACATGCATTTGGAACTCTAAATCAAACACAGTTTGTGCTAGCTATTTGAAACATGACTCACTCAATTAGTTCTCAGTGCACTCTCTGTGCTTTTTTCCCTGTTGAGGTAGCCCTAAGCCCAGGAAAGGAAAATACACTTTCATTTGAAAGCCTTTGTAAACCTTTCACAGAACTCCGAGTTTACTGGAATCTCAGCAAATATTTTTTTCACCCAATATTCCTGGTACTTCGAGGGAATGATTGGTACTCCAGTTGCAATTGGTTACCCCAAATTCAATCTTATAAGTAGAAGGGTTTGTTTGAAGGAAAACTTTGAATTTTGGTGTTTCACTTCATTTCGCCCTACAGAGATACAAGCATTAGGAACTCTAAATCAAATAGGGTATTTACCAGCTGCTTGAAACTTGACTCACTCAATTAGTCCTCAGTGCGCTCTCTGTGCTTTGTACCATGTTGAAGTCGCCCTAAGCAGAGGCAAGGAAAATACATTTTCATTTGAAAGTGTTTGCAAATCTTCCACAGAACTAAGAGTTTACTGGAATCTCAGCAAATATTCCTTCACCCAATCTTGTTGATACTTGGAGGGAATGATCAGTACTCCAATTTCTCACTTGGTCCCCCAAATTTTATTCTTCTTGGAAGAAGCATTCCATTCCAGGAACACTTAGAGATTTTAGGTTTCACTTTGTTTTCCCCTATAAAGATACATGCATTTGGAACTCTAAATCAAACACAGTTTTTGCTAGCTGCTTGAAAGGTGCCTCACTCAATTTGTTCTCAAATTGCTTTCTATGCTTTGTTTTCTAGTGAAGTAGTCCTAAGCCAGGGCAAAAAAATTACACTTTCATTTGAAAATGTTTGCAAATCTTCCACAGAACTCGGAGTTTACTCGAATCTCACCAAACAATTTTTTTGCCCAATCTTGTTGATACTTGGAGGGAATGATCTGTACTCCATTTGCACATGGTCACCCAAACATCATTCTTCTCGGTTGAAGCATTCATTTGCAGGAAAACTTTGAATATTTTGGTTTCACTTCATTTTCCCCTCTAGGGATACATGCATTTGGAACTCTATATCAAACAGTTTGTGCTAGGTGCTTGAAACTAGACTCACTCAATTAGTTGTCAGTACACTCTCTATGGTTTGTTCCCTGTTGAAGTAGCCCTAAGCAGAGGCAATGAAAATATACTTTCATTTGAAAGCATCTGCAAAGCTTCCACAAAACTCAGAGTTTACTGGAATCTCAGCAAATATTTCTTCACCCCATCTTGTTGGTACTTGGAGAGAATAATTGGAACTCCATTTGCACTTGGTCTCCCAAATTTTGTTCTTCTAGGTTGAAGTGTTTGTTTACAGGGGAACTTTGAATTTTTATGTTTACTTTGTTTCCCCTGATGGAGATACAGGCGTGTGGAACTCTAAATAAAACACAGTTAGTGCTATATTAGTTCTCAGTGCACTCTCTGTGCTTTGTTCCCTGTTGAAGTAGTCCTAAGCAGAGGCAAGGAAAATACACATTCATTTGAAAGCGTTTGCAAAGCTTCCACAGAACTCTGAGTTTACAGGAATCTCAGCAAATATTTCTTCACCCGATCTTGTTGATACTGAAAGGGAATAAACAATCCTCCATTCGCCCCTGGTCTACCAAATTTCATTCTTCTATGTTGGAGCATTCATTTGCAGGTACATTTTGAATTTTTAGGTTTCACTTCATTTTCCCCTATAGGGATACATGCATTTGGAACTCTAAATCAAACACAGTCTGTGCTAGCTGCTTGAAACTTGACTCACTAAATTAGATCTCAGTCCACTCTCTATGCATTGTTCCCTGTGAAGTAGCCCTGAGTAAAGGCAGGGAAAATACACTTTCATTTGGAAATGTTTGCAAGTCTTCCAGAAAAATCTGAGTCTACTTTAATATTAGCAAATTCATTTTCACCTGAAATGATTGATACTTGGAGTCAATGATAGGTCCTCCATTTGCACTTGGTCACACAAACTTTGTTCTTCTAGGTTGAAGCATTCATTTGCACGTACACTTTGAATTTTTAGGTTTCTTTTCCTTTTCCCCTATAGGGATACAGGCATTTGGAACCCTAAATAAAACATGGTTTTTGCTAGCTGCTTGAAACTTGACTCACTCAATGAGTTCTCAATACACTCTCTATGCTTTGTTCCCTTTTTAAGTAGTCCTAAGCAGAGGCAAGGAAAATACACTTTCATTTGAAAGCCTTTGAAACGCTTCCACAGAACTCCAAGTTTTCTGGAATCTCAGTAAATATTTCTTCACCTGATCGTGTTAATACTTGGAGGGAATGATTGGTATTCCATTCACACTTGCTCCCACAAATTTTGTTCTTCTAGGTTGAAGCGTTCCTTTGCAGGAACACTTTCAGGTTTTAGGTTTCACTTCGTTTTCCCCTACAGAAATACAGGCATTTGGAAATCTAAATCAAACATGGTTTGTGCTAGCTGCTTGAAATTTGACTCATTCAATTAGTTCTCAGGGGCTCTCTATGCTTTGTTTCCTGCTGAAGTGGCCATAAGCCAAGGCAATGAAAATACATTTACATTGAAAAGCACTTGCAAAGGTTCCACAGAATTCTGATTTTATTGGAGTTTAAGCAAATATTTTCCACCCAATCTTGTTGATAATTGGTGGGAATGATCAGTACTCTATTCGCCCTTGGTTCCCCAAATTTCATTTTTCAAGTTTGAAGCGTTCCTTTGCACAAAAAATTTGAATATTTATGTTTCACTTCATTTTCCCCTATAGGGATACAGGCATTTGAAACTCTAAATCAAACACGGTTTGTGCTAGCTCCTTGAAACTTGAATCACTCAATTTGTTCTCAGTGTGCTCTCTATGCTTTGTTCCCTGTTGAAGTAGTCCTAAGTGGAGACAAGGAAAATCACTTACATTTGAAAGCATTTGCAGATCTTCCACAGAACTCAGAGTTCACTGGAATCTCAGCAAATATTTCTCCACCCCATCTTGTTGATACTTGGATGGAATGATCAGAACTTCATTCCCACTTGGTCCCCAAATTTTATTCTTCTAGGTTTAAGTGTTCATTTGCAGGGAACCTTTGAATTTTTCTGGTTCACTTTGATTCCCCATATAGGGATACAGGCCTTTGAAACTCTAAATCTAACACAGTTTGTGCTTCCTGCTTGATATATGACTCAATAAATTAGCTCTCAGTGTGCTCTCTATGATTTTTCCCTGTTGATGTAGCCCTAAGCAGAGGCAAGGAAAATACACTTTTATTTGAAAGCATTTGGAAATATTCCACAGAAATCCGAGTTTACTGGAATCGCAGCAACTATTTTGTCACCCGATCTTGTTGATATTTGGCGGGAATAATTGGTACACCATTTGCACTTGGTACCCCAAATTTTGTTTTTCTAGGTTGAAGCGATTTTTTGCAGGAACACTTTGACTTTTTAGGTTTCACTTCATTTTCCCCTATACGAATACATGCATTTGGAACTCTAAATCAAACATGGTTTGTGCTAGCTTCTTGAAACGTGACTCACTCAATGCACTCTCTATGCTTCGTTCCCTATTAAAATAGGTCTAAGAAGAGGCAAGGAAAATACACTTTTATTTTAAAGTGTTTGCAAATCTTCCACAGAACTCCATGTTTACTGGAATCTAAGCAAATATTTATTCACCCGATGTTGTTGATACTTGGAGCAAATTATTGAAACTCCATTCGCACATGGTCACTCACATTTTGTTCTTCTAGGTTGAAGCATTCCTTGGCAGGAACACTTTGAGATTTTAGATTTCACTTCATTTTCCCGTAAAGGGATATATGTATTTGAAACTCTAAATCAAACACGGTTTGTGCTAGCTGCTTGAAACTTGACTTACTCAATTAGTTCTCCATGCTCTCTGTATGTTTTGTTCCCTGTTGAAGTAGCCCTAAGCAGAGACAACAAAAATACACTTTTATTTGAAAGTGTTTGCAAATCTTCCACAGAACTAGTTTACTGGAATCACAGCTAAAATTTTTTAACCTGAACTTGTTGATACTTGCAGGGAATGATTGAAACTCCATTCACATATGGTCCCCCAAATTTTATTCTTCTAAGTTAAAGCTTTTGTTTGCAGGACAACTTTGTACTTCTATGTTTCACTTTGTTTTCCCCTATAGGGATACATGCATTTGGAACTCTACTCAAACAGAGTTTGTGCTAGCTGTTTGAAAATTGACTCAATCAATTGGTTCCCAGAGCACCCTCTATGCTTTGTTCCCTGTTGAAGTAACTCTAAACAGAGGCAAGGAAAATACACTTTCACTTTAAAGCATTTGCAAAGCTTCCACAAACTTCGTGTTTACAGGATTGTCCATCAAATATTTCTTCACCTGATATTTTTAATTCTTGGAGGAAATGATTGGTACTGTATTCACACTTGGTCCCCAAATTCTGTTTTTCTAGGTTTAAACGTTCATTTGCAAAAACACTTTAAGTATTAGGATTCACTTTGTTTTCCCCTATAGGGATACATGCATTTGGAACTCTAAATCAAACATGATTTGTGCTAGCTGCTTGAATCTTGACTCACTTAATTAGTCCTCATTTCGCTCTCTATTCTTTGTTCCCTATTGAAGTAGCCCTAAGCAGAGGCAAGGAAAATACACTTTAATTTGAAAGTGTTTGCAAAGTTTCCACAGAATTCCGATTTTACTGGAATCTCAGCAAATATTTTTTCAGAAATTTTTGTTGATACTGGGAGGGAATGATTGGTACACCATTCACAACTGATACCCCAAATTTCATTCTTCTAGGTGAAAGCCTTAGTTTGCAGGAACATTTTGAATTTTTAGGTTTCCCTTAATTTTCCCCTACAAAGTTACAGGCATTTGGAACTCTAAATCAAACAGGGTTTATGTTAGCTACTTGAAACTAGACTCACTCAATTAGTTCTCAGTGCCATCTCAGTGATTTGTTACCTTTTGGAATATCCCTAAGCTGAGTCAAGGAATATACACTTTCATTTGAAAGCGTTTGCAAATCTTTCACAGAATTCCGAGTTTACTGGAATCACAGCTAATATTTTTTGATCTGATCTTGTTGATACTTGCAGGGAATGATCAGAACTCCATTCACACGTGGTCCCCCAAATTTCATTCTTCTAGGTTGAAGATTTCATTTGCAGGACAACTTTGTATTTCTATGTTTCACTTCGTTTTTCCCTATAGGGATACATGCATTTGGAACTCTACTCAAACAGGGTTTTGCTAGCTGTGTGAAAATTGACAAAACCAATTGGTTTTCAAAGCATGCTCTACGCTTTGTTCCCTGTTGAAGTAACCATAAGCACAGGCAATGAAAATACATTTTCATGTGAAAGGGTTTGCAAAGCTTCCATAGAACTCTGAGTTTACTGGCATCTCAGCAAATATTTCTTCACCCGATATTTTTAATACTTGGAGGGAAAGTTTGGTACTATATTCACACTTGGGCCCCCAAAGTCTTTCTTCTAGATTTCAGCGTTTGTTTGCAGAAACACTTTCAGTTTTTAGGTTTCATTTATTTTTCCACTATAAGGATACATGCATTTGGAACTCTAAATCAAACTCGGTTTGTGCTACCTGCTTGAAACTTGACTCACTCATTTAGTGTTCAGTGTGCTCTCTATGCTTTCTTCCCTGTTGAAGTATCCCTAAGCAGAGGCAAAAAAAACCCACTTTCATTTGACAGTGTTTGTAAAACTTCCACAGATCTCTGAGTTTGCTGAAATCTCACCAAATATTTTTTTTTACCCAATCATGTTGATACTTGGAGGAAATGATTGCTACTCCATTCACACTTGGTCACCCAAATTTGATTCTTCTAGGTTGAAGCATTTGTTTGCAGGGAAACTGAATTTTTATGTTTCACTTCTTTTCCCCTTACAGAGATACAGGCGTTTGGAACTCCAAATCAAACACGGTTTGTTCTAGCTTCTTGAATCTTGACTCAATTAGTTTTCAGTATGCTTTCTATGCTATGTTCCCTGTGGAAGGAGCCCTAAGTCGAGGCAAGGAAAATACACTTTCATTTGAAAGTGTTTGCAAAAGTTCCAGAGAACTCCGAGTTTACTGGAATCTTAGCAAATATTTTTTCACCTGATCTTGTTGATACTTGGAGGAAATGATTGGTACTCCATTTGCACTTGGTCCCCCAAATTTCATTCTTCTAGGTTGAAATTATTATTTTCAGGAACACTTTGAGTTTTTAGGTTTCACTTCATTTTCCCCTTAGGAATATATGCATTTGGAACTCTAACTGAAAAACATTTCTGCTAGCAGCTTGAAACTTGACTCACTCAGTTAGTTCTCAGTACGCTCTTTCTGTTTTGTTCACTGTTGTAGTAGCCCTGAGCAGAGGCAAGGAAAATACACTTTCATTTGAAAGTGTTTGCAAATCTTCCACAGAACTCTGAGTTTACTGGAATCTCAGAAAATATTTCTTCACCCGATCTTATTGATACTTGGAGGGTATGATTGGTACTTCATTCACACTTGGTCCCACAAATTTTGTTCTTTTAGGTTGAAGCATTCCTTTGCAGGAACAGTGTTGGTTTTTAGGTTTCACTGAGTTTTCCCCTATAGGAATACATGCATTTGGAACTCTAAATCAAACATAGTTTGTGCTAGCTGCTTGAAACTTCAATCATTCAGTTTATTCTCAGTGTACTCTTTATGCTTTGTTCCCTGTTGAAGTAGTCCTAAGCCAGGGTAAAGAAAATACACTTTCATTTGAAAGTGTTTGCAAATCATCCACAGAATTCCGAGTTTCCTGAAATCTCAGAAAATATTTTTTCACCTGATGTTGTTGATACATGGAGGAAATAATCTGTATTGCATTCTCACTTGGTCACCCAAATTTCATTCATCTAGGTTGAAGCGTTCCTTTGCAGGAACACTGATTTTTTTGCTTTCCCTTCATTTTCCCCTTAGGGATACATGCATTTGGAACTCTAACTCAAACAGGGTTTGTGCTAGCTGCTTGAAACTTGACTCACTAAGTTAGTTCACCATGCACTCTCTATGCTTTGTTCCCTGTTGAAGTAGCCCTAAGGAGAGGCATGCAAAATACAATTTCATTTGAAAGTGTTTGCAAAACTTCCACAGAACTCTGATTTTACTGTAATCTCAGCAAATATTTCTTCACCCGATCTTGTTAATACTTGGAGGGAATGATCTATACTCCATTCGCACTTGGTTCCCCAAATTTCATTCTTGTATGTTGAAATGTTTGTTTGCAGAAAAACTTTCAGTTTTTAGGTTTCACTTCATTTTCCTCTATAGGGATACATGCATTTGGAACTCTAAATTAAACACATTTTGTGCTTGCTACTTGAGTCTTGACTCACTCATTTAGTTCTCACTGTGTTCTCTATGCTTTGATCCCTGTTGAAGTAGCCCTAAGCAGAGGCAAGGAAAATACATTTTCATTTGAATGAGTTTGCAAACCTTCCACAAAACTCCAAGTTTACTGGAATATCAGCAAATATTTCTTCACCTGATCTTGTTATAACTTGGAGGGAATGATCAGTACTCCATTCACACTTGGTCTCCCATATTTCTTTCTTCTAGGTTGAAGTGCTCCTATCCAGGAACATTATGAATTTTTAGGTTACACTTTGATTTCCCCTATAGTAAAACATGCATTTGGAACTCTAAATAATACACGGTTTTTGCTAGCTGCTTGAACCATGACTCACACAATTAGTTCTCTGTTCACTCTCTGTGCTTTTCTCCCTGTTGAAGTAGCCCTAAGCCAAGGCTAGGAATATACACTTCCATTTGAAAGCATTTGCAAAGCTTCCACAAAACTCTGAGGTTACTGGAATCTCAGCCAATATTTCTTCACCAATCTTGTTAATACTTGGAGGGAATTATTGGTACTCCATTCACACCTGTACACCATATTTTCTTCTTCCTGGTTTAGCATTCATTTGCAGGAATACTTTGAATTTTTATGTTTCACTTTGTTTCCCCCTACACGGATACAGGCATTTTGAACTCTAAATCAAACATGGTTTTTGTTAGCTGCTTGACACTTGACTCAGTCAGTTAGTTCTCAGTGCACTCTCTATGTTTTTTTTTCCCTGATGAAAGTGCCCTAAGCAGAAGCTAGGAAAATACACTTTCATTTGAAAGCATTTGCAAAGCTTCCACAGAACTCCTAGTTTACTGAATATCAGCCAATATTTCTTAACCTGATCTTGTTGATACTTTGAAGGAATGATCAGTACTCCATTCGCACCTGTTTCCCCAAATTTCGTTCTTCCTGGTTGATGCGTTCGTTTGCAGGGAAATTTTGTATTTTTATGGTTAACTTCATTTTCCCCTATAAGGATACAGGCGTTTGGAACTCTATATCAAACAGGGTTTGTGCTAACTGCTTGAAATTTGACTCAATAAATTAGTTTTCAGTGCACTCTCTGTGATTTGTTACCAGTTGAAGTAGCTCTTAGCAGAGGTAAGGAAAATACACTTTCATTTGAAAGCATTTGCAAAGCTACCACAGAACTCCAAGTTTACTGGAATCTAATCAAATATTTTTTCACACGAACATGTTGATACTTGGAGGGAATGATTGGTACTCCAGTCGCACTTGGTCCACCTAATTTCTTTCTTCTAGGTTTAAGCATTCCTTTGCAGGAACATTTTGAATTTGTAAATTTTACCTCGTTTTCCAATATAGGTATACTTGCTTTTGGAACTCTAAATCAAACATGGTTTGTGCTAGCTTCTTGAAACGTGACTCACTCAATTAGTTCCCAGTTTGCTCGCTATGCTTTTTTCACTGATGAAGTAGCCCTAAGCCGAGGCACAGAAAATACACTTTCATTTGAAAGTGTTTGCAAATATTCCACAGAACTCCGAATTTACTGGAATCTCAGCAAATATTTTTTCATCGGATCTGGTTGATACTCTGAGGGAATTATTGGAACTCCATTCTCACTTGGTCCCTTAAATTTTATTCTTCTAAGTTTAAGCCTTCTTTTGCATGAAAACATTGAACTTTTATGGTTTACTTTGTTTTGCCATATAAGGATATTTGCGTTTGGAACTCTAAATCAAACATGGTTTGTCCTAGCTGCTTGAAGCTTCACTCATTCAATTAGTTCTCAGTGAACACTCTATGCTTTTTTCCATGTTTAAGTAGTCCTAAGAGAGGCAAGGAAAATACACTTTCATTTGAAAGCATTTGCAAACCATCCACAGAACTCTGAGTTTCCTGGAATCGCAGCAAATATTTTTTCACCCGATCTTGTTGACACTTGGAGGGAATTATCAGAAGTATATTCGCACTTGGTCCCTCAAAATTTAGTTCTTCAAGGCTGAAGAAATCATTTGCAGGAATACTTGGATTTTTATGTTTCACTTCGTCTTCCCCTGTAAGGATACATGAAATGGAACTCTAAATCAAACACAGTTTGTGCTAGTTGCTTGAAACTTGACTCAGTCAGTTATGTCTCAGTGCCCTCTCTATGCTTTGTTTTCTGTTGAAGTAGCCCTACACCGAGGCTAGGAAAATAAACTTTCCTTTGACAGTGTTTGCAAATCTTCCACAGAGCTCCAAGTTTACTGAAATCACAGTAAATATTTTTTCACCCTAACTTGATGATACTTAGAGGGAATAATTGGAACTCCATTCACACTTGGCCCCCCAAATTTTGTTCTTCTAGGTTGAAGCATTCATTTGCAGGGAAACTTTGAATTTTCATGATTCACTTACTTCCCCTCTATAAGGATACAGCCATTTGGAACTCTAAATCAAACAAGGTATGGGGTAGCTGCTTGAAACATGACTCTCTCAATTAGTTTTCAGTGCACTCTCTATGCTTTATTCCCTGTTGAAGTAGCCCTAAGCATAGGCAAGGAAACTACACTTTCATTTGAAAGCGTTTGCAATGCTTCCACAGATCTCCGAGTTTTCTGGAATCTCAGCACTTATTTCTCCAACTGATCGTGTTGAAACTTGGAGAGAAGGATTGGTACTCCATTCACACTTGATCCCCCAAATTTCTTTCTTATAGGTTGAACCGTTCATTTGAAAGAAAATATTGAATTTTTAAATTTTACCTCATTTTCCAATATAAGGATACTTGCATTTGGAACTCTAAATCAAACACAATTTGTGCTTGCTGCTTGCAACTTGACTCACTCAATTAGTTCTCAGTGTGCTCTCTATGCTTTGTTCCCTTTTGAAGTAGCCCTATGCCGAGGCTAGGAAAATACAGTTTCATTCGAAAACGTTTGCAAATCTTCCACAGAACTCCGAGTTTACTGGAATCACAGCAAATAGTTTTTCACCCGATCTTGTTGATACTTGGAGAAAAAGATTGGAGCTCCAGTAACTCATGGCCCCCCAAATTTCATCTTTCAAGGTTGAAGCATTCGTTTTCAGGGAAACATTGAATTTTTATGGTTCACTTCATTTTTCCCTATAAGGATACAGGCGTTTGGAACTCTAAATCAAACACGGTTTTTGCTAGGTGTTTGAACATTGACTCACTCAATTAGTTCTCAGTGCACTCATCATGTTTGTTTGCTTTTGAAGTAGCCCTAAGCAGAGGCAAAAAAATGCAGTTTCATTTGAAAGCATTTGGAAAGCTTTCACAGATTTCTGAGTTTACTGGAATCTCAGCTAACATTTTTCATCCAGTCTTGTTGATACTTGGTGGGAATGATTGGGCCTCCATACACACTTGTTCCTCTAAATTTCATTCTTCTAGGTTGAAGCATTTGTTTCCGGATACACATTGAATTTTTAGGTATCACTTTATTTCCCCCTACACAGATACAGGTGTTTGGAACTCAAAATCAAACACTGTTTGTGCTAGCTGCATAAAACTTGAACTCACTCAATTAGTTCTCTGTGTGCTCTCTGTGATTTGCTCCTTGTTGAAGTAGCCCTAAGCCGAGGCTAGGAAAATACACTTTCATTTGAAAGCATTTGCAAAACTTCCACAGAACTTTGATTTTACTGGAATTATAGCAAATATTTTTTCATCCAATCTTGTTGATACATAGAGATAATGATCAGAACTCCATTCTCACTTGTTCCTCTCAATTTCGCTTTTCTAGGTTGAAGCATTTGTTTGCAGGGAAATGTTCAATTATTATGGTTCAATTCATTTCCCCCTATAAGGATAGAGGCATATGGAACTCTAAAACAAACAAATATCTCTCTATGCTTTGTTCCCCATTGAATTAGCCCTGAGCAGAGGCAAGGAAAAAACACTTTCATTTGAAAGTGTTTGCCAAGCTTCCACAGAACTCGAGTTTACTGAATCAGTGTTGTTGATACTTGGCAGGCATTTTCAGTATTCCAGTCTCACTTGCCCCCCCCCAAATTTTGTTCTTCTTGGTTGATGCGTTCGTTTGCAAGAACACTTTGAATTTTTAAGTTTCACTTCATTTTCTCCTATATAGGTAGCTGCAGATGGAACTCTATACCAAACATGATTTGTGGTAGCTGACTGAAACTTGACAAACTCAACTAGTTCTCATTGCCCTCTGTATGCTTTGTTCCCCAAGGAAGTAGCCCTGTTAAGAGATAAGGAAAAAACACTTTCATTTGAAAGGGTTTGCCAAGCTTCCAGAGAATTCTGAGTTTAATAAAAACCCCGAAAATATTTTTCACCCTATCTTTTTAATACTTGGCAAGAATGTTCAGTATGCCAGTTGCACATGGACCCCCAAATTTTGTTCTTCTAGGTAGAAGCATTTGTTTGCCAAAACACTTTGAATTTTTAGGTTTCACTTCATTATCCCATAAAGGGATTCATCAATTGAAATTTTAAATCAAATATGATTTGTGCTACCTGCGTGAGACTTGTCGCAGTCAATTAGTTATCAATTTGCTCTCTATGGTTTGTTCCCAATTGAAGTAGCCCTAAGAAGAGGAAAGAGAAAAACACTTTCGTTTGAAAGTGTTTGCCAAGCTTCCACAGAACTCCGAGTTTACTGGAATCCCAGCAAATATTTTTTTCACCAAGTGTTGTTGATACTTGGCAAGAATGATCAGTATTCCACATACACTTAGCCTCCGAAATTTCATTCTTCTAGATTGAAGTACTTGTTTGCAAGTACACTTTGAATTTTTAGGTAACTTCATTTTCCACAGTAGGAATAGATGCAGTTGGAACTCTAAATCAAAAATGGTTTGTGCTAGCTGATTGAAACTTGACACACTCAATTAGTTCTTAGTGCACTCTCAATATTTTGTTCCCTGTTGAAGTAGCCCTGAGCAGAGACAAGGAAAAAGCATTCATTTGAAAGTGTTTGCCAAGCTTCCACAGAACTCTGAGTTTACTGGAATCTCAGCAAATATTTTTTCATGCAGTGTTGTTGATACTTGGCAGGAATAATCGGTACTCCAGTCTCACTTGCCGCCCCCTCCCCCAAATTTCGATCTTCTTGGTTGATGCGTTCGTCTGCAGGAACACTTTGAATTTTTCAGTTTCACTTCATTTTCCCATTTATGGATAGCTGCATTTGAAACTCTAAATTAAACACGGTTTGTGCTAGCTGATTGAAACGTGACACACTCAATCAGTTCTCAGTGCACTCTCTGTGCTTTGTTCCCCAGGCAAGTAGCCCTATACAGAGGCAAGCAAAAAACACTTTCATTTGAAAGCATTTGCCAAGCTTCCAGAGAACTCTGAGTTAACTAAAAACTCAGCAAATATTTTTTACTCGATCTTATTGATACTTGGCAGAAATGATTGGCACTCCAGTTACACTTGGCCACCCAAATTTTGTTCTTCTACATTGAGCAAAGATTGAATTGAATAGATCGAATTGATGAAGCATTCATTTTCAGGAACACTTTGAATTTTAGGTTGCACTACATATTCCCCTATAGGGATAGATGCAGTCAGAACACTAAATCAAACTCAGTTTTGTGCTAGCTAATTGAAACTTGACACATTCCATTAGTTCTCAGTGTGCTCTCAATGATTTGTTTTCCTTTGAAGTAGCCCTAAGCAGAGGTAAGGAAAAAACACTTTCATTTGAAATGGTTTGCCAGGTTTCAACAGAACTGTGAATTTGCTAAAATTTTAGCAAACATTTTTTCACCCAATCTTTTTGACACTTGGCAGGAATTATTCGTCCTGCAGTCACTTGTGGCCCCCAAAATTTAGTTCTTGTTAGTTTAAAGCATTCGCTTGCAGGAACACTTTTTATTTTTAGGCTTCACTTCATGTTTCCATGTAGGGATAGATGCTTTGGGAACTCTAAATCAAACAGTTTGTGCTAGCCTCTTGAAACATGTAATATTCAATTAATTCACAATGGACTGTCTAGGGTTTGATCCCTGTTTGAGTAGCTCTAAGCAGAGGCAAGGAAGAACACTTTCATTTGAAACTGTTTGCCAAACTTCCACAGAACTCCGAGTTTACTGGAATATCAGCAATTTTTTCACCCATTCTTGTTGATACTTTGAAGGAATGATCGCTACTCCAGTCGCACTTGGTCATTCACATTTCATTCTTCTAGATTTAAGCATTTGTTTTCAGGAGCACGTTGAAATTTTAGGTTTCAGTTCATTTTTCCCTATAGGGATGGATGCATTTGGAACTCTAAATCAAACACGGTTTGTGCTAGCTGATTGAAACTTGGCACACTCCATTAGTTCTCAATGCACTCTCTATGGTTTGTAAACCTTTGAAGATGCTGTAAGCAGAGGCACAAAAAAATTCTTTCATTTGAAAGCGTTTTCCAAGCTTTCACAGAATTCCAAGTTTACAGGAATCTTAGCACATATTTTTTCACCAGATCTTGTTGATACATGGCAGGAATTATCAGTACTCCAGTTGCACTTTGCCACTGAATTTTCATTCTTCTAGGTTGAAGCGTTCATTTTCAGGAACACTTTGAATTTTTAGGTTTCACTACATTTTTGCCTTTGGGGATAGATGCAGTTTGAACTCTAAATCAAACACGGTTTGTGCTAGCTGCTTGAAAATTGACACACTCCATTAGTTCTCAGTGCACTCTCAATACTTTGTTCCATGTTGAAGTAGCCCAAGCAGAGGCAAGGAAAAAACACTTCCATTTGAAAGTGTTTGGCAGGCTTCCACAGGACTCCTAATTTACTGGAATCTCGGCAAATATTTTTTAACATGATCTTGTTGATACATGGCAGGAATGCTATTTACTCCAGTCTCACTTGGCCCCCCATATTTAGTTCTTCTAGGTTAAAGCATTTGTTTACAGGAATACTTTGAATTTTTGGGTTTCACTTCATTTTCCCATATAGGGATAGATGCATTTGGAACTCTAAATCCAACACGATTGAAACTTGGAACACTCAATTAGTTCTCAATATGCTCTCTATGCTTTGTTCCCCATTGAAGTAGCCCTAAGAAGAGGGAAGGAAAAACCCTTTGATTTGAAAGTGTTTGCCAAGCTTGAACAGAACTTTGATTTTACAGGAATCCCAGCAAATATTTTTTCAACTGTTCTTGTTGATACTTCTCAGGAATTATGTGTACTCAAGTTGCATTTGGCCCCCCAAATTTCGTCCTTCTAGGTTGAAGCGTTAATTTACAGGAATACTTTGAAATTTTAGGTTTCACTTCCTTTTCCCTTATAGGGAGAGAAGCAGATGGAACTCTAAATCAAACATGGTTTGTGCTAGCCGCTTGAAACTTGTCAGAATCAATCAGTTATCAGTGTGTTCTCTCTGCTTTGTTCCCTGTTGAAGTAGCCCTAAGCACAGGCAAGAAAAAAAACACTTTCATTTGAAATCCTTTGCAAGGCTTCCACAGAACTCCGAGTTTACTGGGATCTCAGCAAATATTTATTTTCACCCGATTTTGTAGATTCTTGGAATGAATGATTGATACTCGAGTTGCACTTGGCCCACCAAATTTTGTTCTTCTAGGTTTAAGCGTTTGTTTTCAGGAACACTTTGAATTTTTAGGTTTCACTTTATTTCCCCCTATAGGGATACATACATTTGGAATTTTAAATCAAATTCCGTCTGGGATAGCTGCTTGGAACTTGACACACTCAATTAGTTCTGAGTGCGCTCAGTATGCTTTGTTCCCCATTGCAGTAGCCCTTAGCAGAGGCAAGGAAAATATACTTTCATTTGAAAGCATTTGCAAACTTTCCACAGAATTGTAAATTTATTGCAATCTCAGCAAATATTTTTTCACCCGATCTTGTTGATACTTGGCAGGAATGATAGATACTCTAGTTGCACGTAGCACCCCAAAATTCATTCTTCTAGGTGAAAGCGTTCATTGGCAGGAACAGTTTGAGGTTTTAAGTTTCACTTCGTTTTCCCCTATATAGATAGATGCATTTGGAACTCTAAATCAAACATGGTTTGTGCTAGCTTTTTGAAATTTGACACACTCAATTAGTTCTCAGTGGTCTTTCAAAGCTTTGTTCCCTGTTGAAGTAGCCCTAAGCAGAGGCAAGGATAAAACACTTTCATTTGAAAGTGTCTGACAATTTTCCACAGAACTCTGAGTTTACTGGAATCTCAGCAAATATTTTTTGACCTAATCTCATTGATATTTGGAAGGAATGATCTGTACTCCAGTCAAACAAGGCACCCAAAATTTTGTTCTTCTAGGTTGAAGCGTTCATTTCCAGGAACACTTTGAATTTTTAAATTTCACTATTTTCCCCTAAATGCATAGATGCATTTGGAACTCTAAATCAAACATGGTTTCGGCTAGCCACTTGAAACTTGACACACTCAATTAGTTATCAGTGCATTCTCTATCCTTTGTACCCTGTTGAAGTAGCCCTAAGCAGAGGAAGGAAAAAACACTTTCATTTGAAAGCGTTTGCCACGTTTCCACAGAACTACGAGTTTACTGAAATGTCAGCAAATATTTTTTCATCTGATCTTCCTAATTCTTGGCAGGAATGATCAGGACTCTAGTCGCACATGTTCCATCAAATTTCGTTCTTCTAGGTTTAAGTGTTTGTTTGCAGGAACACTTTGAATTTTTAGGTTTCACTTAATTTTCCCCTATAGGGATACACAGTGTTAGAATTCTAAATCTAATATGGTTTGAGCTAGCTGCTTGAAACTTGACACACTCAAATACTTCTCAGTCTGCTCGTTATGCTTTGTTCCCCTTTGAAGTAGCCCTATGCAGAGGCAAGGAAAACCCACTTTCATTTGAAAGTGTTTGCCAATCTTCCACAGAACTCCGAGTTTACTGAAAACTCAGCAAATATTTTTGCACTAGATCTTGTTGATACTTGGCAGAAGTGAATGGTACTCCAGTTGCTCTTGGCCCCTCAAATTTTGTTCTTCTAGGTTGAAGCATTGGTTTGCAGGAACACTTTGAATTTTTAGGTTTCACTTTGTTTTCCCCTATAAAGAGAGATGCATTTGGAACTCTAAATAAAACACGGTTTGTGCTAGCTGCTTGATACTTGACACACTCAATTAGTTCTCAGTCCAGTCACTATGCATTTCCCCCATTGTAGTAGCCCTAAGTAGAGGCAAGGAAAAAAAAAACACTTTTATTTGGAAATGTTTGCCAAGCTTCCACAGATCTCTGAGTTTACTGGAATCTCAGCAAATATTTTTACACTTGATCTTATTGATACTTGGCTGGAATGATCAGTACTCCAGTTGCACTTAGCCACACAAATTTTATTCTTTTAGGTTGAAGCATTTGTTTGAAGATACACTTTGAATTTTTCAGTTTCACTACATTTACCCCTATAGGGATGGATGCATTTGGAACTCTAAATCAAACACAGTTTGTGCTACCCCCATGAAACATGACACACTCAATTAGTTCTAAGGGTGCTCTGTATGCTTTGTGTCCCTTTGAAGTAGCCCTAAGCAGAGGCAAGGAAAAAACACTTTCATTTGAAAGCATTTGCCAGGCTTCCACAGAACTCCGAGTTTACTGGAATATCAGCAAATAGTTTTTCACCCAATCTTGTTTCTACTTGGCAAGAATGATCAGTTCACCAGTCATACTTGCTCCACCAAATTTCATTCTTCTAGGTTGAAGCATTTGTTTGCAGGAGCATTTTGAATTTTTAGGTTTCACTTCATTTCACTTCATTTAGGGACACATGCAGTTGGAATTCTTAATCAAATATGGTTTTTGCTAGCTGGTTAAAACTTGACATACTCAATTAGTTCTGAGTGTGCTCACTATGCTTTGTTCCCTGTTGAAGTAGCCCTAAGCAGAGGTAAAAAAAAAAACCTTGCATTTGAAAGTGTTTGCCAAGCTTCCACAGAACTCTGAGTTTACTGGAATCTCAGCTAATATTTTTTCACTGATCTTGTTGATACTTGCAGGAATGATTGATACCCCAATCGCACTTGGTGTCACAGTCTGGCTGCAGCAAAATAACTGGGGGGTGACGAACAACTTGTGTACATTGATACAACAGGAGTGGGAGCCATTTATTGTAGGACCGGAGGGGAATATATACATTACACACAGCTTATCTTAATTAACATAAACTAGATACAACAGTCAACCAATAAGGAATCTCCACACTTAATGGCTCACAGGTGTTACTTCACAAACCATTCCCTCTGCAAAATGCCAGGAGCCATCTTGACTTGTTTACAGACTCTAACATTTCCCCCTTCTGTTTAATTTAAATAACAACCATAGTCGTTTTTACACAAACACCATAAATAATCTGCTACAAGAAAAAGGGTAGGATACAAAATGCCACAATATCAAGCCAATTGATGGCTCCATGCAAGAAGCCCTTGGAAAAATTATACCAGCAATAACACCATTTGCAAAGATACCGAGTTACAATTTGTTGTAGATTACAGTTTGTTTTCTCAGTCCAGGTAAAGCAGTGTCTCAATAGATTATCTCACAGTCTAGGTAAATAACAGTCCAAGTAAGTTAACAGTCCAGGTAAGTTCTGCAGGCAGCTAGCTTGATCCGAAGTCTCCTCTGGTTCTCAGCAACACTGGAAATTCTTCCACCCTAGTCCTCACCAGCACTGGGATGAAGGGAGGAACTCCGGCAATGATGCTAAAGAAAATTCTGTAGTATTCCAGCAGGCACTAAAAAAACAAACTTCTGAACAATTTAGTACATTATCTCAAGGTTTTTTACATTTGAAATGTGCCTTAATGGTGCTCATTATTCATCAGCCTCCAGGTGTGGGAGAACCATTGTAGCTTAGTTATTGGCATTGAAAATGACCAAACATCAGGGATATTGGTAGCGTCTTCTGCCGGCTGTAGCATCCTGGGCAGCCCCAGATGGCCCTGGGGAGAGTCCAGGGAGTGTTCTGCCACTAGGCACAGGGAGCAAGAGCCTGCGAGACTGTGCCTCTGGGTCAGGTTTGGATTTGGGCTCTTGCAGTGGTGTCCCGCTCCCTGGATAGGGGGCAGGGAAGAGCCGGCTGCCACTGCTTGGACAGTCCTTGCTGCACCATGACGGGATCACGCACGTGGCAGCCGCTGTGCCGATTCATGCACCCTCTGGTAACAAAAAGTATTCAGTAATAGCCTTTTGCTGCAACATTTTTCCTGATAATCCTTCCTCCTCTGAACTTTCTTCTTTCTGACTAGAGTTCCTGGGCTTCCATCAACACATGCCCTAACTGCTCTTGGTTCCACTGGGGTGCCTTCTTCCCTTAGTAATTTACTTCTCACCCCTTCCATATTTTTGTCACAAAGACAATACAACATTTCAAGACAAAATAAGACACAAACATATTGTATCCATCTTCTCCATTTTCTCAAAATGGCCATTTTTCCTCTCGCCCTATCTGCCTAGGGATGAGCAGATTTGATTCCATCCTATCTATGGACTGGCAACTTTTTTTTTCGTCACTACCCCCCGAGTGTCCCAGGGCTCCCTGTAATGGGCTACCATCTGTCGCAGTCCGGCTGCAGCAAAATAACCGGGGGGTGACGAACAACTTGTGTACATTGATACAGCAGGAGTGGGAGCTGTTTATTGTAGGACCAGAGGGGTATATATACATTACACACAGCTTATCTTAATTAACATAAACTAGATACAGCAGTTAACCAATAAGGAATCTCCACACTTAATGGCTCACTGGTGTTACACAAACCACTCCCTCTGAAAAATTCCAGGAGCTATCTTGACTTGTTTATATACTCTAACAACTCGGCACCCCAAATTTTGTTCTTTTAGGTTAAAGCGTTCGTTTGCAGCAACACTATGAATTTTTAGGTTCAACTTAATTTTCCTAAATAGGGATAGATGTAGTTGGAACTCTATATCAAACACGGTTTTGCTAGCTTCTTGAAACTTGACACACTCAATTAATTCTCAGTGGGCTCTCAATGCTTTATTTCCTGTTGAAGTAGCCCTAACCAGAGGCAAAGAAAAAACACTTTCATTTGACAGCATTTGTGAAAATTCCAGAGAACTCATAGTTTACTGGAATCTCAGCAAATATTTTTTTGCCCAAACTTGTTGATACCTGGCAGGAATGATTGGTATTCCAGTCGAAATTACCCCCCCCCCATTTTGTTTGTCCTGGTTGAAGTATTCATTTGCAGGTATACTTTGAATTTTTAGGTTTCACATCATTTTCCACTGTAGGTATAGATGCAGTTGGAAGTCTAAATCAAACATGATTTGAGCTAGCTTCTTGAAGCCTGACACAATCAAGTAGTTTTCAGTGCACACTCTTTGCTTTGTTCCCCATTAAAGTAGCCCTAAGCAGAGGTAAGGAAAAATCACTTTCATTTGAAAGTGTTTGCCAAGCTTCCACAGATCCCTGAGTTTATAGGAATCTCATTAAATACTTTTTCACCCGATCTCATTGATACTTGGCACCCCAAATTCTGTTCTTTTATGTTCAAGCATGCATTTCCAGGAACACTTTGATTTTTTAAATTTTCACTTCGTTTTCCCCTATAGGGATAGATGCATTTGGAACTCTGAATCAAACACGGTTTGTGCTAGCTGCTTGAAAGTTGATACGTTCAATTAGTTCTCAGTGCATTCTCTATGCTTTGTTCCCTCTTGAAGTAACCCTAAGCAGAGGCAAGGGGAAAACACCTTTCATTTTAAAGCATTTTCCAGGCTTCCACAGAACTTTGAATTGACTGGAATCTCAGCAAATATTTTTTTCATCTGATCTTGTTCATACTTGGCAAGAATGATCAGTACTCCATTCCCACTTTGTCCACCAAATTTTGTTCTTCTAAGTTTAAGCATTTTTCTGCAGGAACTCTTTGAATTCTTAGGTTTCACTTCATTTTCCCCTTTAGGGATACATGCATTTGCAATTCTAAATCAAATATGCTTTTTTTTCCTAGCTGCTTGAAACTTGACACACTCAACTACTTCTCAGTTCGCTCTCCATGCTTTGTTTTCATTTGAAGTAGACCTATGCAGATACACGGAAAAAACCCTAAAGTGTTTTTCAAGCTTACATAGTACTTGGAGTTTACTGGAAACTCAACAAATATTTTTCCACTTCATCTTGTTGATACTTGGCAGGACTGATGGATATTCCAGTTGAACAAGGCCCCCCAAATTTTGTTCTTTGAGCTTGACGTGTTGGTTTGCAGAAAAACTTTGAATTTTTAGGTTTAACTACGTTTTCCCCTTTAGGGATAGATGCATTTGGAACTCTAAATTAAACACAGTTTGTGCTAGTTGCTTGAAACTTGACACAATCAATTAGTTCTCAGTGCATTAACTGTGCTTTGTTCCCTGTTCAAGTAGCCCCAAGCAGAGGCAAGGAAAAAACACTTTAATTTTAAGGAGTTTGCCAAGCTTCCACAGAACTTCGAGTTTTCTTGAATCTTAACGAATATTTTTACACCTGATCATCCTGATACTTGGCAGGAATTATCATTACTCCAGTTGCACTTGGCCACCCAAAGTTCAATCTTCTAGTTTGAAGATTTCGTTTGCAGGTAAATTTTGAATTTTTAGGTTTCACTACGTTTTCCGTATAGAAATAGATGCAGTTGGAACTCTAAATCAATCACGGTTTGTGCTAGCTGCTTGAAACTTGACACACTCAATTAGATCTCAGTGAACCCTGTATGCTTTGTTCCCCATTGAAGTAGCCCTTAGCAGAGGCAGGGATAAAACACTTTTATTTGAAAGTGTCTGCCAAATTTCCACAGAAATCTGAGTTTACTGGAATCTCAGCAAATATTTTTTCACCCAATGTTATTTATATTTGGCAGGAAAGATAGTTACTCCAGTAGCACTTGGCCACCCAAATTTTGTTCTTCTAGGTTGAAGCACTCATTTGCAGGTACACTTTGAATTTTTAGGTTTTGCTTCATTTTTCACAATTGGGCGAGATGCATTTGGAATTCTAAATCAAACATGGTTTGTGGTAGCTGCTTGGAAATTGACACATTCAATTACTTCTTAGTGCACTCTATATGCTTTCTTCCCCACTGAAGTAGCCCTAAGCAGAGGAAAGGAAAAAAACACTTTCATTTGTAAGCATTTGCCAAGCTTCCACAGAACTCCAAGTTTACAGGAATCTCAGGAAATATTTTTTACCCGAACTTGTTCATACTTCTCAGGAATGATCGGTACTAAAGTTGCACTTGACCCCCAAATTTTGTTCTCCTACATTGAAGCGTTTCTTCACAGAAACACTTTGAATTTTTAGTTTTCACTTTGTTTTCTGCTGTAAGGATAGATTCAGTTGGAACTCTAAATCAAACACTGTGTGTGCTAGCTGCTTGAAACTTGACACACTCAATTACTTCTCAGTGTTCTCTGTATGATTTGTTCCCCATTGAAGTAGCCCTAAACAGAGTCAAGGAAAAAACACTTTCATTTGAAAGGTTTTGCCATGCTTCCACAGAACTTTGAATTTACTGGAATCTCAGAAATTTTTTTTCACTTTATCTTGTTGATACCCAGCAGGAATGATTGGTCCTCTTGTTGTATTGGGCCCAAAAATTCGTTCCTCTTGTTTGGAACATTTATTTGCAGAAAAACTTTGAATTTTTAGGTTTCATTTCGTTTTCCATTATAGGGGGAGATGCAGTTGGAAATCTAAATCAAACATGGTTTCTGATATCCACTTGAAACGTGACACAGAGAATTAGTTCTCAGTGCATTCTATTTGCTTTGTTTCCTGTTGATGAACCCTAAACAGGCAAGAAAAAAAACCAACACTTTCTTTTGAAAGTGTTTGCCTGGCTTCCACAAAACTCCGAGTTTAATGGAATCTCAGCAAATATTTTTTCACCCAATCTTGTTGATACATGGCAAGAATGATTGGTACTCCAGTCACACTTGGCCCACCAAATTTCGTTCTTCTAGGTTTAAGCGTTTGTTTGCAGGAACACTTTGAATTTTTAGGTTTCACTTTGTTTTCCCCTATAGGGATACATGCATTTGGAACTCTAAATCAAATACAGCTGGTGCTAGCTGCTTGAAACTTGACACACTCAATTAGCTCTGAGTGCACTCACTATACTTTGTCCCTCATTACAGTAGCCCTAAGCAGAGGCAAGGAAAAAACACTTTCATTTGAAAGTGTTTGTCAAGCTTCCACAAAACTCCAAGTTTACTGCAATCTCAGCAAATATTTTTCCCCCAATCTTGTTGATACTTATCCTGCCAAATTATATTCTTCTAGGTTGAATTATTCTTTTGCAGGAGAACTTTGAATTTTTAGGTTTAACATCATTTTCCCCTCTAAGTATACATGCAGATGGAACTATAAATCAAACACGGTTTTAGCTAGAAACTTGAACTTGACATCCTCAATTAGTTCTCAGTTCACTCTCTATGCATTGTTCCCCATTGAAGTAGCCCTAAGCAGATGTAAGGAAAATCCACTTTCATTTGAAGGTGTTTGCCAATCTTCCACAAAACTCCAAGTTTACTGGAAACTTGGCAAATATTTTTTTTCACCCAGTGTTGTTGATACTTGGCAGCAATGATTGGTATTCTAGTCGCACTTATTCCTCAAACTTTTTTCTTCTAGGTTGAAGCATTTTTTTTTTCAGGAACACTTTGAAATTTTAGGTAACTTCATTTTCTCCTATGTGGATCAATGCAGTGGTAACTCTAAATCAAACATGGTTTGTGCTATCCACTTGAAACTTGACACAGTCAATTAGTTCTCAGTGCATTCTCTATGTGTTGTTCCCTGTTGAAGTATCCCTAAGCAGAGTCAGGAAAAAAAAAACCTTTCATTTGAAAGCATTTGCCAGGCTCTGAGTTGACTGGAATCTCAGCAAATAGTTTTTTCATCTGATCTTGTTGCTACTTGGCAAGAATGATTGGTACTCCAGTAGAACTTGGTCCACCAAATTTTATTCTTCTAGATTTAAACATTTGTTTGCAGGAAAAGTTTGAATTTTTAAGTTTCACTTCATTTTCCTCTATAGGGATACATGTAGTTGGGATTCTAAATCAAATATGGATTTTTTCTAGCTGTTTGAAAGTTGAAACACTCTATTAGTTTTTAGTCTGCTCTCTATGCTTTGTTCCCCTTTGAAGTGGCCAATGCAGAGGCAAGGAAAAAAATTCATTTGAAAGTGTTTGCCAAGCTTCCACAGACCTCCGAATTTACTGGAAATTCAGCAAATATTTTTGCACTTGTTCTTGTTGATACTTGGCAAGATTGATCAGTACTCTAGTCACACTTGACCCCCCAAATTTTGTTATTTGAGGTTGAAGCATTGGTTTTCAGGAACAGTTTGAATTTTTAGGTTTCACTTTGTTTTCCCCTATAGGACTAGATGCAGTTGGAACTCTAAATCAAACACGGGTTGTGCTAGCTGCTTGAAACTTGTCAAACTTAATTAGTTCTCAGTGTGCTGTCTAGACTTTGTTCCCCATAGAAGTAGCCCTAATCAGAGGAAAGAAAAAAGTGCTTTCATTTGAAACCATTTGCCAGGATTCCACAGAACTCTGAATTTAATGGAATCTCAGTAAATATTTTTTCACCCAATCTTGTTGATACTTGGTAAGAATGATCAGTACTACAGTTGCACTTGGCCCTACAAATTTTGTTCTTCTAGTTTGAAGCATTGGTTTGCAGGAACACTTTGAATTTTTAGGTTACACTTCGTTTTCCCCTATTGGGATAGATGCAGTTGGAACTCTAAATCAAACACGGGTTGTGCTATCTGCTTGAAAATTGAAAAATGAAATTAGTTCTCAGTGTGCTCTCTATGCTTTGTTCCCTGTTGAAGTACCCTTAAGCAGAGGTAAGGAAAAAATACTTTCATTAGAAATTTTTTGCCAAGCTTCTGCAGAACTTCTAGTTTACTGGAATCTCAGCAAACATTTTTTCACCTGAACTCCTTGATACTTGACAGAAATCATCACTATATCAATCGTACTTGGCCCCCCAAATTTTGTTCTTCTAGGTTGAAGCGTTTGTTTGCAGGAACACTTTGAATTTTTAGGTTTCACTTCATTTTCCTCTATTGGGATACATGCATTTGGAATTCTAAATGAAATGCGGTTTGTGCTAGCTGCCTGAAACTTGACACACTCAATTAGCTCCAGTGACCTCACTATACTTTGTTCCCATATAAGTAGCCCTAAGCAGAGGCAAGGAAAAAACACTTTCATTTGAAAGCATTTGCCAAGCTTCCTCAGAACTCCAAGTTTACTGGAATCTCAGAAAATATTTTTCACCCTATCTTGTTGATACTTGGCAAGAATGATCTCTACTACAGCTGCACGTGGCCCTCCAAATTTTGTTCTTGTAGGTTGAAGCATTTGTTTGCAGGAGCACTTTAAATTTTTCATTTTCATTTTGTTTTCCCCTATAGAGATTGATGCATTTTGAACTCTAATTCAAACATGGTTTTTGCTAGCTGCTTGAACCTTGAGTCACTGAATGTATTCTCAGTGTGCTTTCTAGGCTTTGTTCCCCATTGAAGTAGCCCTAGAAGAGGCAAGAAAAACCACTTTCATTTTAGAGCATTTGCCAAGCTTCCACAGAACTCCAAGTTTACTAGAATACCAGCAAATATTTTTTCACCTGATATTGTTGATACTTAGCAGGAATGATCGGTACTTCAGTTGCACTTGACCACCCAAATTGTTTTCTTCTATGTTGAAGCCTTCCTTTGCAGCAACATTTTGAATTTTTAGTTTCACTTCATTTTCCCCTATAGGGATAGATGCATTTGGAACTCTAAATCAAATACGGTTTGTGCTAGTTGCTTAAAACTTCACACACTCCATTAGTTCTCAGGTGCTCTCTATGCTTTGTTCCCCATTGAAGTAGTCCTAAGAAGTGGCAAGGAAAAAACACTTTCATTTGAAAGTGTTTGCTAAGCTTCACAGAACTCCGATTCTACTGGAATCTCAGTGAATATTTTTTCACCTGATCTTGTTGATACTTGGAAGGAATGATCAGTACTCCAGTTTCCTGTGGCCCCCCAAATATTGTTTTTCTATATTGAATCATTTTCTTCAGGAATAGTTTGAATTTTTAGGTTTCACTTTGTTTTACCCTATATGGATAGATGCAGTTGGAATTCTACATCAAACACAGGTTGTGCTAGCTGCTTGAAACATGACATGCCGCAGTCTGGCTGGGCACAAAATCACGAGCCACTCACAGCCTTGTAGATTCAAACAGCAACTCTTTATTCCCGAACTCACACCGGCACTCTACACACGTTCTGGGGAAATCCACATTCTGGGCAAAATCCACGTTCTGAATCCCAAATACTCTCTGAATCCCATGAGAACTCAAAGGGAACTCAAGGAGCAGGCGTGCCTGAGGCAGCAGGATATGCCCTATTCCCAGCAGGGTACAACTTAAACCTAGAACCGCCCTAACCCTAAACCCAAGGAGCAGGATACTCCCTAAAACCTCATCTGCCCTAAACCTGAATCATTCCTAAACCCGGATCCGCCCTGGTCCTTGAGCAAGGTCACCTTACTCAAGCATACATGCAATGTCACTTCAAATGACCTGGGTCCAAAGGCAAGCCTATTTCCACAATGGAGAATCCTTCCTCTAAGCAACATGGGGTAGGCTGACAAGAAAATTTCAATGCATCATTCCTACTTGGCAATGGCTCTCAGCAATGATACACTCAATTAGTTCTCAGTGCACTCTGTATGCTTTGTTCCCCATTGAAATATACCTAAGCATAGGCAAGGAAAAACCACTATCATTTGAAAGAGTTTGTGAAGCGTCCACAGAACACCAAATTTACTGAAGTCTCAGCAAATATTTTTTTCACCTGATCTTGTTGATACTTGGCAAGAATTATCAGTACTCCATTTGCACTTGGCTACCCAAATTTCTTTCTTCAATGTTGAAGCATTCATTTGCAGGAACACTTTGAATTTTTTAGGTTTCACTTCGTTTTTCTCTATAGGGAGAGATGCAGTTTGAACTCAAAATCAAACACGGTTTGTGCTAGCTGGTTGAAACTTGATGCACTCAATTACTTCTCAGTGCGCTCTCTATACTTTGTACCTGTTGAAGTAGCCCTAAGCAGGTGCACTTGTCAGCCAAGGAAAAACAACTTTCATTCGAATATGTTTGCCAAGTTTCCACAGAACTCCAAGTTACTGAAATCTCAGCAAATATTTTTTTTCACCTGATCTTCTTGATACTTTTCAGGAATGAAGGATACTTCAGCTGCACATGGCCCCCCAAATTTCGTTCTTCTAGCTTGAAACATTTGTTTGCAGGAACACTTTGAATTTTTAGGTTTCACTTTATTTTCTCCTTTAGAGAGAGATGCAGTTGGAAATCTAAATCAAACATGGGGGCTGAGGATGTGGCTCAAGTGGTAGCATGCTTGCCTGGCATGTGTGCAGCCCGGGTTCGATACTCAGGTCCACATACAACAAAGATGTTGTGCCCACCGAAAACTAAAAAATAAATACTAAAATAATCTCTCTCTCTCTCTCCGTCTCTCTCCGTCTCTCTCTCTCTCTCTCTCTCTCTCTCTCTCTCTCTCTCTCTCTCTCTCTCTTAAAAATATAAATAAAATAAATAAAAATAAAAATAAATCAAACCCTGTTTGTGCTAGCTGCTTGAAACATCATGCATTCAATTAGGCCTCAGTGAGCTCTCTATGCTTTGTTCTCTGTTGTAGTATTCCTAAGCAGAGGCACTTTCAGTCAAGGGAAAAAAACTTTTATTTGAAACTTTTGCAAAGCTTCCACAGAACTCCGAGTTTACTGAAATCTCAGCCAATATTTTTTCACCCAATCTTGTCGATACTTTGCAGGAAGGATTGGTACTCCAGTTGCACTTGGACACCCAAATTTCATTCTTCTATATTGAAGTTCTCCTTTGCAGGATCACTTTGAATTTTTAGCTTTCACTACGTTTTCCCCTACAGGGAGAGATGCAGTGAAAACTCTAAATCAAACACAGTTTGTGCTAGCTGCTTGAGACTTGATGCACTCAACTGGTACTCAGTGTGCTCTCTATGCTTTGTTCCATGTTTAATTAGCCCTAAGCAGATGCACTTTTCAGCCAAGGAAAAAACACTTTCATTTCAAGCTAGGTTGAAGCTTCCACAGAACTCTGAGTTTACTGAAATCTCAGCAATTACTTTTTCACCCAATCTTGTTGATACTTATCTTGAATGATTGGTACTCCAGTTGCACTTGGCTCCCCAAATTTCTTTCTTCTATGTTGAAGCTTTCATTTACAGGAACACTTTGAATTTTTAGGTTTCACTTCATTTTCCCCTATAGGGAGAGATGCAGTTGGAAATCTAAATCAAGCACAGTTTTTGCTAGCTGCTTGAATCGTCATGCAATCAATTAGGCCTCAGTGAGCTCTCTATGCTTTGTTCCCTGTTGTAGTATCCCTAAGCAGAGGCACTTTCAGCCAAGGGAAAAAAAACTTTCATTTGAAACTTTTGGAAGCTTCCACCAAACTCTGAGGTTACTGAAATCTCAGCTAATATTTTTTCACCTGATCTTGTTGATCCTTGCCAGAAATGATTGGTACTCCAGTCGCACTTGGACCCCCAAATTTCTTTCTTCTATATTGAAGTTCTCCTTTGCAGGATCACTTTGAATTTTTAGCTTTCACTACATTTTCCCCTATAGGGAGAGATGCAGTTAAAACTCTAAATCAAACACAGTTTGTGCTAGCTGCTTGAGACTTGATGCACTCAATTGGTACTCAATGTGCTCTCTATGCTTTGTTCCCTGTTGAAGTAGCTCTAAGCAGATGCACTTGTCAGCCAAGGAAAAAACACTTTCATTTGAAGCTAGGTTGAAGTTTCCACAGAACTCTGAGTTTACTGAAATTTCAGCAAATTCTTTTTCACCCAATCTTGTTGATACTTATTAGGAATGATTGGTACTCCATTTGCACTTGGCCCCCCAAATTTCTTTCTTCTATGTTGAAGCATTAATTTTTAGGAACACTTTGAATTTTTAGGTTTCACTTCTTTTTCCTCTATAGGGAGAGATGCAGTTGGAACTTGAAATCAATAACGGTTTGTGCTAGCTGCTAGAAACTCAATACACTCAATTTGTTGTCAATGAGTTCTCTATGTTTTTTTCCCTGTTGAATAGCCCTAAGCAGAGGCACTTGTCCGCCAAGGGAAAAATATTTAATTGTAATGTGTTTTCCAAGCTTCCACAGAACTCTGAGTTTACTGAATTGTCAGCAAATATGTTTTCACCTGATATTCTGGATATTTGGAAGGAATAATCAGTACTCAAGTCCCACTTTGCCCCCCTAATTTTGTTCTTCTAGGTTGATGCATACGTTTGCAGGAACACTTTGAATTTTTATGTTTCACTTAATTCTCCCCAATAGTAATAGATGCATTTGGAACTCAAAATCAAAACTATTTGTGCCAGCTGTTTGAAACTTTATGCACTCAGTTAGATCTCAGTGTGCTCTCTATGCTTTATACCCTATTGAAGTAGCCCTAAGCAGAGGCACTTGTCAGCCATGGAAAAAAAACCTTTTCATTTGAAAGTGTTTGCCAAACTTCCACAGAACTCCAAGTTTACTGAAATCTCAGCAAATATTTTTTCATCCAATCTTGTTGATATATCACAGGAATGATCGATCCTCCAGTTGCACTTGACCTCCCAAATTTCTTTTTTCCATGTTGAAGCGTTCGTTTGCAGGAACACTTTGAAATTTTAGGTTACACTTTGTTTTCTCCTATAGGGAAAGATGCAGTTGGAACTGTAAATCAAACACAGTTTGTGCTAGCTGCTTGAAACTTCTCACACTCAGTTAATTCTCGGTGCCCTCTCTATGCTTTGGTCCCTGTTGAAGTAGCCCTAAGCAGAGGCACTTTTCAGCCAAGTAAAAAACACCTTCATTTGAATGCATTTGCAAAGATTCCATAGAACTCAGAGTTTACTGAAATCTCTGCAAATATTTTTTCACCCGATGTTGTTGATACTTGGAAAGAATGGTTGGTATTCCAGTCGCACTTGACCCCATATTTTCTTCTTCTAGGTTGAAGAGTTCTTTTGCAGGAACACTTTGAATTTTTTGGGTTCACTTAGTTTACCCCATAGGGATAGGTGCAGTTGGAACTCGAAATCAAACATGGTTTGTGCTAGCTGCTTGAAACTTCATTCACTCAATTAGTTCTCAGTGTGCTCTCTATGCTTTGTTCCCTGTTGAAGTAGCCCTAAGCAGAGGCACTTGTACACCAAGGACAAAACACTTTGATTTGAAGCATTTGCTAATCTTCCACAGAACTCTTAGTTTACTGAAATCTCAGCAAATATTTTTTCACCCAATCTTGTTAATACTTGGCAGGAATGATCAGTTACTCCAGTCACAATTGAACCCCAAATTTCTTTCTTCTATGCTGAAGCTTTTGTTTGCAGGAACACTTTGAATTTTTAGGTTCACTTCATTTTCCCCTATAGGAAGAGATGCAGTTGGAACTCAGAATCAAACATGGATTATGCTAGCTGCTTGAATCTTGATGCACTCAATTAATTCTCAGTATGCTCTCTTTGCTTTGTTCTGTGTTGATGTAGCCCTGCAAAGGGGCACTTCTCAGCCAAGAAAATAACACTTTCAGTTTAAAGCATTTGCCCAGCTTCCACAGAACTCTGAGTTTACTGAAATCTCAGCAAACTTTTTTTATGTGATCTTATTGTTACTTGGCAACAATGATCAGTATTCCAGTTGCACTTGGCCCCCTAAATTTATTTCTTCTATGTTGATTGTTTGTTTGCAGGAACACTTTGAATTTTTAGGTTTCACTTTGTTTTCCCCTATAGGGATAGATGCAGTTGGAACTCGAAATCAAACATGGTTTGTGCTAGCTGCTTGAAACTTCACACAGTCAATTAGTTCTCATTGCACTCTCTATGCTTTGTTCCCTGTTGAAGTAGCACTACACAGAGGCATTTGTCAGCCTAGAAAAAAAACCTTTTCATTTGACAGCCTTTGCCAAGCTTCCACAATACACTGAGTTTACTGAAATCTCAGCAAATATATTTTTACCCAATCTTGTTGATTCATTTGAGGAATGATAGGTACTCTTGTGCCACTTGGCCCCTCAAATTGCATTCTTCTAGGTTGGAAGATTCGTTTCCAGGAACACTTTGAATTATTAGGTTTCACTTCCTTTTCCCTCTCACCAGGGTGTACAGGGAGCTCTTATATGCCACCACCCAAAGTAGAGTACACTCACCCCTGAAGGCAGGAGACCTCTCTCACCTAGGTGTCAAGGTGAGCTCACATATAGCCACAGCCAGGGTGAGAGGACTTGCCCATGCAGCGGGAGACACTTCTCACCTCAGTGTCCTGGGAGCTCTTATATGGCACCACCCAAAGTAGAGGAGAATGCCTCATCAGGTGGGAGACCCTTCCCACCTGGGTGTGTTTGGGGGCTCTTATACTGGGGCAGCCAGGGTACTGGGGACTTGCCCCTCCTTGCAGGAGACCCCTCCTATCTGGGTGTCCAGGGAGCATTTATACCACCTTAGCCATGTTAGAAGGGACTCGTCCCTCTAGGATGGAAACCCCTCCCATATTGGTGTCTGGGGGAGCATGTATTCTGCTAGAGCAAGGGTAGAGGTGACTCACCCCTCCAGACCTCCCACCTGGGTGTTGGAGGGGGCTAGTATACCCCTGCTGCAAGGGCAGAGGTAACTCACCCTTCCAGGCTGGAGACCCCTCCCACCTGGGTGTTGCAGGGAGCTTGTATACCAAGTTAGCCCCCTCCCACCTGGGTGTCCTGGGGAGCTTGTATACCACCTTAGCCAGGGGTAGATAAGACACTCCCCTCCTGGCAGAAGACTCCTCCTTCCAGGGTGTCAGGGAGAACTCTTATACCACAGCAGCCAGGGTGGTATAATTGCCACTCCAGGCAGAAGACCCCTCCCACCTAGGTGTCTGGTGGGGGGGCTCGTATACAGCCTAGCCAGGGTAGAGGGGACTGTAGGTGCAAATCCCCTGTACCCTGGCTGTGGTGGTATATGTGCTCCCCTGAAACCCAGGTGGATGGACTCTCCGGCCTGGAGGGATGAGTCACCTCTACCCTGCCTGTGGCTATTTTGAGTTTCCTCCAACACCCAGGTGTGAGGAGTCTCCCCCCTATAGGGGTGAGTGCCCTCTGCCCTGGCTGCAGCAATATAGGAGCTCTCCCAACACCCAGGTGGGAGGGGTCTCCCACGTGGAGGAGGGAGTCCCTCCACCTTGGCTGCTGGGATATAGGAGCTCTCCCGAAACCCAGGTGGGAGTGGCCTTCCATCTGGAAGGGCGAGTCCTCTCTCTCCTGGTTGCATTGGTATATGGGGAGAAAAGAGAATAAGGGGAACAGTGGCACAGGGGGAGGAGGGCTCATGCCCCAGATTCACTGCAGGGTTTCAGGATTGAGGAGCAAGGCCTTGACTGAAGGAGGCCATAACCCGAGGCAAGAGGCACTGCTACTTTTTCCCAAAGGAAGATCAAAGTGCCAAACATCTCAGTTCCATCCCCTAGCTCTGGTGATCATCCTGGGAAAGATATCTAGAAAATGAGACCAGCAGGGACAAGGACAACAAGAGGGGTGAAGGAGTAAATAGTGTGAAGAAGGGTGTTTGTGGTGTACGGGTAAGGATCGCAGAAAGGAGCCCAGGGTAGGGATCTAGAAGAGGGCCCAGACTATCGGAGAGCAGGGAAGGGTGGGGCCAGTCAGGCAGGGGCTGCAATAGGGTTGTGAGATGCAGGGAATAAAAGGGGAGCATGGTAGTGGCCCCAGTGGGGCCCACAGTTCAAGTTCAGGGAAGCACAGAGCAAGAAGGACCCCAGAGACTCAAAAGAGGAGCCAGTCCAGGAAATAGAGAGCCAAGGGCCAGGGCCAGGGCAGGGGCATCAGGACACTGGACAGGGCTGGGGAGGTAAGGCAGGGGATCCAGTAGGCGGGAGCCAGGCTCGAGGCCCAACACCACTGCCAGGTGTCAGGGTTTCTGGTGCTGCCCCAAGGGCCTAGGGAGAGCAAGTAGCACAGTCGAAGGGCAGGGTTCTGTTTCCCATAAGGCGCCCTGGCCCAGATGACAATCAAGGGACAGAGACCAGGCCAAAGGGCCTGGCAAAGGACAGGGACCAGGAGGAATTCAAAGTGAGGCACAGTGGGGGGTAACGGAGGGTGAAGAGAGGGGCAAGAGCCAGGACCCAATCAAGGAGCCCAGGTAAGGGACTGACCCCACCAAAAGTTATTAGGGACCCAATGAACAGGAGGTCCCTGCTCCAAAACCACTAGGGGAAGGAGAGGTAGGATCAGCGCTAGGATGAGGAGACAGAGGGCTGTTCGAAAGGGAAAGAGGGGAGTGAGCTTGTGGGCCAAATCAAGGAGTGCCCAGGTCAGATATGACGGGAAGAGATACCACAGAAAGCAATGCAACTCGAGTAATGCTGCCAGGCCAGGGGACTGTAAGGCAAAGTGTCAGGGTGATAAAGGGCTAGGTTGGCTTAGGGGCAGTTTGCAAGTTTAGAGGGCAGGAGAGGGAAGGGAGGGCAAGGCAAGTTTATCACTAGGCCTAAATCCACTGCCAGTTGTCAAGTTTGGACAGCAAAGAGAGGTGCAGGTCTGTGTTTCCCATATGGATCCTTCAAGGCCCAGAGGCCAGCTAATTTTACTTCTCTGCCTCAAGTGAGAAGATCCTCAGAGAGAGACCAGGACCAAAGGGGACAATGTCAGGATGGAGGAACAAGATCTGAGCAGAGTCCAAAGTCCCAGCAAGGGGCACAGCTACAATTTCCCAAAGGGAGACCACAGGGCCAAATGCCCAGTTCCAGTCCCCTGGACCTGGTGAGCACCCTGGGAAAGGGATCTTGGAAAGGGGACCAGCAGGGACAAGAACAACAGGAGTGATGGATGGTACAGCATGAAAGGCCAGAGGAAGGGTGTATATGGGGTGCAGACCAGGACTACAGAAAGAAGCCCAGGCTAGAGACCAACAGGAGGGCCAAAGCCAGGAAAGGGCAGTGAAGGGCAATGTTGGGAATGCAGGCAACGGTAGGACTCTGAGGTTCAGGGAAGCCAAGGGGAGTAGGCTACTGGCCCCAGCAAGGCCTGCAGTCCAAGCCCAGTGAAGCTCGGAGCAAAAAGGGCCCCCAGAGGCTCAAGAGAGGAGGCAGGCCAGGGAATGGAGATCCAAGTGCCAGAGCTTTGGTAGGGGGCTCAGGAGAGTGGACAAAACTTTGGAGGGATGGCAGGGGATCCCGCAGGGGGCAGGCAGGCTCCTGGCCCAAGGCGACTGCCATGGGTCAGGATTCCGGGTGCAGGACCAAAGGCTCAGAGAGAGCAAGGGACCTAGGCAAGGGGTAGGACTCAGTTTCTCATAAGGAGCTCTGGCCCAGATGTGAATCCAGGTACCTGGCAAAGGAGGCTTGGCAAGTGAACGGGGCCAGGAGGAGGGCAATGGGAGGGTATGGCAGGGGGTCTCAGTGGGTGCGTGGAGGGTCAAGATCCAGGACCCAAGCCAGGTGCCCAGGCAAAAAACCCACCTGACTGACCATGAATGAGTGACCCAAGGAACAGTAGACCTGCAATCGTCAGGGGAAAGCACAAGGGGAAGGGGAGGAAGGGCTGCACAAGGACAAGGAGACAGAGAAAAACACGAAGTGCAACTAAGGGAGCATCCTAGCAGTCCCAAGCAAGGGGTCCCCAGGTCAGACCCAACAGGAAGAAACTCCATGCTATGCCAGTTGACATGAGGAACACTGTCAGGGGCTCATGGGAGCACCAGGCCCAGGGACTGAAGTGCCATGGGTCAGGGTTAGGGAGGGCTGGGTTGGGATAGGGGCAGCATGCAAGGTCAGAGGGCAGGGGAGGGAAGGCAGTGGATCTCTCAGGGCTGGGCTGAAGCAAGTCGCATGTTAACTTTCAGGCCTCAAGGTTCAGGAAGCAAAGGGGACTCAGGTGACTGGCAGGACTTTATTTCCCATAGGGAGCATTCAGGGTGCAGAGACTAGCCAATTCCTCTCCTATGCCCCAGGTGAGTAGATCTTCAGAGAGGAACCTGGACCAATGAGGGCCAGAGGAGAGTACTGGGAGGGGATACGTGGTGTTCGGAGGTTGGCGGGGGGGGGGGGGTGGTGCTGGTGAGCAGCAGGACCTATTTGAGGAGCCTAGGCTAGAGGAAAGCAAGAGTAGCAGAGTGTCGGGGCAGTGCCAGGAGACCACAACATGAGGAAATTAGAAGGAAGGCACAGGAGGGGGCTGGAAAAGGGGGCCTGAAGCCAAGGGACAGGGACAGGGTCCTCGAGAAAGGCAGCAGGGACTCAAGCAAAGAGCCAAGCCCAGTAATGGAGAGCCAAGTGCTAGCACCTAGGCCTGGGTGAATAAAAAGAAACACGGGTAGGGAGGGGCAGAAGGGAAGAAAGGTGAGCGGCTGGCACAGAGGTAGGAGGGCTCAAGGCCCAGGTTCACTGCAGTGTGTTAGGGTCCAGGAGTAGGGCCTGGGCTGAGGGAGGCGAAATTGTTCAGGGAAAGGGCAGAGCTATGTTTTCCCAAAGGTCATATCCTCTGGCGCAGGTGATCATCCTGGGAAGGGGATCAGGAGAGTGGGCATGGCAGACATAGAAAGGACAGGAGGGCCTAAGGAGGATATAGCCTGAAGGGCCACAGGATGGGTGTGTCTGGGGTGGGGGCCAGGACCCAGGCAAGGAGCCCAGGCAAGAGACCTGGAAGAGGGCCCAGGTCAGGGGAGAGCAGGTAACACCAGGGCAGGATCTTGGCCTGCACAAGGTACTGTAGTAGAGGGAATTCAAGGGGAGCAGGGAAGTGGCCCCAGCGAAGGGCCCTCAGACAATGCTCATAAAAGGAGTGATAAAGAAGGGCCACCAGAGGCTCAAGCAAGGAGTCAGTCCAGGGAACTGTGAGCCAAGGGCCAGGGCTTGGGCAGGGGACTCAGGACAGTGTACAAGATGTGGCAAAGAAGGCAGGGGATCCAACAGGGGGTGATCAGACTCCAGGCCCAAGGCCATCTTCAGGTTTCAGGGTTTCTGGTGCTAGACCAAGCACCCAGGGACAGCAAGGGGCCGAGGCGAGGAGCAGGGCATTGTTTCCCATAAAGCGCCCTGGATCAGATGAGAATCTAAGGCCAGAGTCCTGGCAAAGGAGGCCAGGGAAAGGAAGGGGGGCAGAAGGAGGGTGAATATAGGGCACAGCAGGGAGTCTGGGTGGGTGAGCATAGGGGCGAGACCCAGGACCTAAGCCAGGCACCCAGGCAAGGGACTCACTTGATCAATGGAGATGGGGGATCAAATGAGCAGGAGACCTGTGAGCACTAGAAAAAAAAGCACAAGGGAAAGGGGAGGAAGGTACTGCCTGAGTACCAGGAGAAGACAAGGGGCACCTAGTGGAGCCTGCTGGCAGGACCAAGCAAGGGGCCCTCAGGTCAGACCCAACACTAAGAGACTCCTTGCTATGCCAAGGGCCATGAGGAACACGGTTAGTGGCTCAGGCAAATGCCCAGGCCCAGGGACGGGAGCTCAAAGGGTCAGGGTTAGGGAGGGCTGGGTTACTGTAGAGGAAGCATGCAAAGCCAGAGGGCAGGGGAGGGAAGGGAGGGTATCGCTCAGGGCTGAGTTGGAGCAAGACCATGTTAATTGCCAGGCCTCAAGGTTCAGGCAGTGAAGGGGACTCAGGCGAGCGGCAGGGCTGTGTTTCCCATAGGGAGCATTCAGGGCGCAGAGAGGAGCCAATTCCACTCCTCTGCCCCAGCTGAGTAGATCCTCAGAGAGGGACCTGGACCAAAGGAGGGGCCAAAGAGAGTACTATGAGGGGATACCTTTTGTGCCGAAGTGGGGAGGGGGTCGGGCTGCCAGGTCCCATTTGAGCAGCATAGGCTAGGGAGAAGCAGGGTGAGCTGAGAGTCCGGGCAGTGCCAGGATATGACAGCATGCGAGGATCAGAGGGGAGGCACAGGAGGGGCCAGGAAAAAGGGGCCTGAAACCAAGGAACATGTAAAGGGTCCTCGAGAAGGGTAGGCAGGGGCTCAAGCAAGGAGCCAGCCCAGTAATGGAGAGTCAAGTGCTAGAACTTGGGCCTTGGTGAATGAAAAGAAACATGGAGGGGGAGCAGTGGGAAGGGAGACAGTGGAGTGTGTGACACACGGGGAGAAGGGCTCAAGGACCAGGTCCACTGCATGGTGTCAGGGGTTGACAGCAGGGCCAGGGCTGAGGGAGTCCAAAGGGCCCAGGCAGTGAGCAGGATACATTTTCCCAAAGGGATTCCCCAGGGCCAAGAGGCCAGGTCAAGTCTCCGGGCCCGTGTGAGCATCCTGGGAAGGGGATCAAGAAAGTGGCCAGGCAGAGACAGAAAGGACAGGAGGGCCAAAGGAGGGCACAGCCTGAAGGGCCACAGGATGGCTGTGGGTTGGGTCGGGGCCAGGTTCCCAGCAAGTAGCCCAGGCAAAGGCCTTAAAGGAGGGCAAAGTCCAGGAGAGAGCAGGGAATGCTGGGCCAGGAAGGCAGGGCTACACTAGGGTACTGTGGTGCAGGGAAGCCAAGGGGAGCAGGGAAATGGCCCCAGCAAGGGGCCCTCAAACAATGCCCAGAAAAGCAGTGAGCAAGTAGATCCACCAGAGGCTCAAGAGCATAGCCAGGCCAGGGAAATGAGAACCAAGGGCCAGGGCTGGGGCAAGGGGCTTAGGACACTGGACAAGATTTTGGAGGGAAGGTGGGGGATGCAGCAGGGGACATTCAAGCTCCAGGCCCAGGGCCACCTCCAGGTTTCTGGGATCTGGGTGCAGGACCAAGCACCCAGGGAGAGAAAGGAACCCATGCAAGGGCAGGGCATTGTTTCCCATAAGGCGCCCTGGATCAGATGAGAATCTATGGCTAATGTCATGGCCAAAAAGGCCAGAAAAAAAAGGGGGCCAAAAAAACGGTAACGGAAAAGCATTGAAGGGCATCAGGGTGGATATGCATAGGGGCGAGACCCAGGACCAAAGCCAGATGCCCAGGAAAGGGACCCACCCGATCCATGATGATGGAGAACCCAAGGAGCAGGAGTCCCATGAGCGCCAGAAAAAAAGCACAAGGGGAAGGGAATAAAAGGGCTCTGTGGGGACCAGGAGAAGCCAATGAGCTCCTAGGGAGCCCACTAGTGGGCCCAAGCAAGGGGCCCCCAGGTCAGATCCAACACAAAGAGACTCCTTGCTATGCCAAGGTCCACAAGGAACATTGTCAGGGGCTCAGGCGAGCACCCAGGTCCAGAGACTAGAGCACAAAGTGTCAGGGTTAGGGAGGGCTGGGTTGCTGTCGGGACAGATTGTAAGGCCAGAGGGCAGGGCAGGGAAGGGAGAGGATGGCTCAGGGCTGAGTTGGAGCAAGTCCCATGTTAACTGCCAGGCCTCAAGGTTCAGGCAGTGAAGGGGACTCAGGCAAGTGGCAGAACTGTGTTTCCCATAGGGAGCATTCAGGATACAGGGAGCAGCAAAATCTGCTCCTCTACCCAGGTGAGTAGATCCTCAGAGAGGGATCTGGACCAGTGAGGGGCAAAGAGGTTACTGTGAGGGGATACCTGGTATGCAGAGTTTGGAGGGGGTTGGTTGGCTTTAGGACCCATTTGAAGAGCCTGGGCTAGAGCGAAGCAGAAGTATCAAAGTGTCCGGGCAGTGCCAGGATACCACAGCATGAGGGAATCAGAGGAGAGGCACAGGAGGGAGCTGGAAAAAGGGGCCTGAAACCAAGGGACAGGGACTGGGTCCTCGAAAAGGCAGCAAGGGGCTCAAGAAAGGAGTCAGTCCCAGTAATGGAGAGCCAAGTGCTAGCACCTGGGCCTGGGTGAATGAAAAAACAACATGGTTGTCTGTGGGAGATCTTATACCTCTGCAGCCTGGGTAGAGCAGACTGGCTCCAATACTGCCACAGCAAGGGTAAAGGGAACAAGCCCCTGTTGGCAGAAGACCCCTCCCACCTGGATGTACTAAGAGCTCTTATATGGCAAGAGCTAAAGTAGAGGGGACTCACCCTTCTAGGCGGGATACCCCTCCCACCTGGGTATCAGGAGAGCTTGTATACTGGGAAAGCCAGGGCAGAAGAGACTCGCCTGTCCATGCGGAAGACCACTCCTACCTGTGTGTAGGAGTGCACTTGTATACCACGTGAGCCAAGGTAGAGAAGACTTGCCCCGCCAAGTGGCAGATCCCTTCCACTTGGGTTTCTGGGAGAGCTTGTATACCGCCACAGCCAGGGTAGAGGGGACTCATTGCTCCAGGAGGGAGACTCCTCCCACCTGGGTGTCACGGGGAGCTCCTAAATCCCACAGCCAGTGTAGATGGGAGTTGCCTCTCCAGTCGGGAGACACCATAACCTTGGTGTTGGCGGGGGAGGGGGGGAGCTCATATACCACCAGAGCCAGGGTAGAGGGGACACGCATCTCCAGGCAGAAGACCTCTCTCACCTGGGTGTCAGGGGAAACTCATATACTGCTGCAGCCAGGTAGAGTGGGCATGCTCCTCCAGGTGAGAGTGCTCTCATTTTGGGGCCAGGGCGAGCTTGTATTCCACCTTAGCTAGGGTAGAGGGGACTCACCACTCAAAGCAGAAGACCTCTCCAACTTGGGTGTCGGGTGGGGCGGAGCAAGTATACAGCTGCAGCCAGGGTAGCTAGGACTCGCCCCTCCAGGCGGGAGACCCCTTTCACCTGGTTGTCAGGGAGAGCTCTTATCCTGCCACAGCCATTGTAGAGGGGACTCACCCCTCAAGGCAAGAGACCTCTCTCCCCTGGGTGTCCAGGGGAGCTCATGTATCTCCAGAGGCAGTATGGAGGGGACTCGCCCCTTCCAGGAGGAGACACCTCCTATCTTGGAATGGGGGGGAGCTCCTATACCACAGCAGCCAGAATACAGGGGACTCACCCCTCCAAGCAAGAGATCCCTACTACCTGGGTCTCTGGGAAAGCTGGTAAACTCCAGCAGCCAGCGTAGGGGGAAGTCACCTTACTAGGCAGAAGAGCCCTCCAACCTGTGTGTCAGGTAGAGCTCCTTAACACTGTAGCCAGGTTAGAGGAGACTCACCCCTTCAGGCGGAAGACCCCTCCCTCATTGGTGTCAGGTGGAGCTCAATAGTCCAGCATCCAGGGTAGAGTCATCTCCAGGGGAGAAAAACCTCCCACCTGGGAATGGGAGTAACTCCTATACAGCCTAGCCATGGTAGAAGGGACTTGCACCTCCAGGAGGAATACTCCTCAAACCTGGGTATCAGGTGGAGCTCATGTACCCCAGCAGCCAGAGTAGAGGCAACTCGCACCTCCAGGCGAGAGACACCTCCCACCTTGGAATGGGGGTAACTCATATACTGCCTTAGCCAGGGTAGAGGGGACATGCCCCATCATGTGGGAGACCCTTCCCATCTTGCTATGTAGGGGGGAACTAGTATGACAGCAGCCAGAATAGAGGCTTTTAAGCAGGAGACCCCACCCACCTGGGTGTCTGGGAGAGCTGGTCCACCCCCTCAGCCAGGGTAGAGGGTTAGTCACACTTCTAGGCAGGAGATCCCTCTCACCTGGGTTTCAGGGGAAGCTCCTTAAGCCAGGGTAGAGTGGACTGACCCCTCCAGGAGGAAAACCCCTCCCACCTGGGTGTCAGGTGTAGCTCATGTGCCCAGCAGCCAGGGTAGAGGCAACTTGCACCTCCAATCTGGGTGTCAGAGGAGGCTTGATTATTGTAGCAGTCAGGGTAGAGGGAACTCGCCCCTGAAGGCAGAAGACTCCTCCCACCTGGGTGTACTGGGACCTCTCATATGGCAAGAGCTAAAGTAGAGGGGACTCACCCTTTGAGGGGGGGATACCCCTCCCACCTGGGTGTCAGGGAATCTTGTATACCTCCAAAGCCAGGGTAGAGGGGACTCACCCATCCATAAAGAAAACCACTCCCACCTGTGTGTAGAGGTGGCTTGTGTATCGCCTTAGCTAGGGTAGAGAAGACTTGACACTCCAAGTGGGAGACCCCTCCCACCTGGGTTTTGGGGGAGCTCCTATACCCCTGCAGCCAGTGTAGAGGGGACTCGTCTCTCCAATCGGGAGACCCCTTCCACGTGGGTTTCAGGGAGAGCTCCTATACCACCAGAGCCAGGGGAGAGTGGCCTCGACCATCCAGGTGAAAGATCCCTTCCCCCTGGTTTTCAGGGGAGTTCATATACTGCCACAGTCAGGGTAGAGGGGACAAGCCACTGAAGGCGGGAGACCCCTCAGACCTGGGTGTAGGGGAGAGCTCCTATACCACTGTAGCCAGGGTAGGGGGGACTCCCCTCTTCAGGTGGAAGACTCCTCACACCTGTTTTTTGGGGGGAAATTGTAGTTCGCCATAGTGGTTTTATAATGCTTAATTCCTTCAAGATTACTTGTTCAAAAAACTTATATATATAACCAAATTACAAAGACCTTATTTATCATTTACTTAAACCTATATAGCCAATGTATACAGACCTTCTTTATCACTTGCTTAAACTCTCTTATTTACTTAATCATATAGACTTTCTTATCCAGAAACCATTTTTACCTTCTGCTAATTCCATACCTAGAATCTTCTAATTTCTCTTTCACATCTGTTAACCCCTTCTTTATTCATATTTTGAAACAGGACCTTGTAAATTTCTGAATTTAGGCAAAATATTCCATTTTAATAAGAAATATTTTGTTATTTGCAGTACACAATTAATCACATCTGTTTATGATTTCATGAAAACATAAACAATGTTTAAGTATATAGAATTATACTGTTGTAGGGATGGACAAGAGGCAAGGCACCTAAGATAGCACCAATGATACGGAAACAGTTTTATTTGGTTGCAGCCAGATTCAGAGGGCACAACTTCTGCTGTAATCAATCAATCCCCTGAACCTCAAGTTTAGATAATTTCAGAATTTTCTAGCCGGCTTTCAGAAGTTCAGAAGTTCAACTACTGCAGAAGTCCACAGTCTGCAGAAGTTCACATAAAAGCAGTTTTTTTCTCTGTTCTGGGCAAGTTAACCCTTCAAGGACACCTGAGAAGGATAGAGCTTCTTTTTCCCTTTTATTTTCTCCTCCTGCCAGCTGTTACCATGAAGCCTAATTGATAACTTCTCTTATCTTAGAAATGTTACCATCTCTGTGAAGCCCAGCTCAAGGCCAGAGGCCTTGTTTACATATTTTTGTGAAAAACTAGAAAGGGGCTTTCCAGCACCTGGAGTGCTGATTTTTTCTCCAGCCAGTGGCCAAGTAAAACAGGGCAACAAAAAAAGAGGAATCTTATCTACATTAAACATTTTTGTAGAGACTCTTTGCTGACAGTTATAAAATTAGCCATAGAGAAGATTTCTGAAGAAGGACAGTTAAGACTGTTTTGTGGGCCTGGGTAGGGAGGGGGAAGACAGGAAGGTGGGGCTGAGTGCAGCTAGGGTGGATCTAGGAATGAGGAAGGAGATGTAAAAGAATAATAGGAAAGGGGTTTGGGATCTTCCCTACCAAAGAAAACTTGAGCAGTAGAACAGGTAGAGCAGAGAGGAGGACTGGAGTGAATATCCCAAAAAGCGTGTATGGGACTCTAAATCCTTAGTAACCTGTTTTCAGTGATTACAAAGCAACTTTAAAGAGCATTTTCACCAGATCTTGGATAGGGGTCTGAGGGCTCTCCTCAGCTAGTTTGAGCTTTGGGTTAACTGTTAAGATGACCTGGTGGGACCAGGTGTGGACACTGACAGGAGAAGAGAGAAGTGAATGGGTGGAGGGTTAACTTAAGTATTTGCTACCCCAGCAATGGGGCAACGGTTCGAGGAAAGGCAGTGGTTTGGGTTTTTGATCTAGTAATTGGAAGGGAGAAAGCAGGTTATTGAGGCTGGGGAGAAGGTGGAGGGGCTGGGGCAGAAGGTTGAGGGTGAAGACCTATTCGAGCCAGGTGATAGGATGGAGATTTATCAGAAGGATCAAAAGTAGTGGATGAGTCTGGAGGAGGAGAAGATTGGGGATTGATGGTTGTGTGGGTAGGCTTTCAAGCTAGAAAAATTTGTAGAGGTTTTCAAGAGATGTAGAGACCAGAATTGGAACAGAGCAAGAAGAAATCTTGGACATAGGTGCTCTTTACCCATTTTTTGAACGCTCACAGTAATTGTAAAGATCCCTTAGAATGGAGAGATCCAGAGACCCAAAAGGGGGCCATTTATTTTGGTTGTCTAGGGAATAAGTGGGCCAATCCTGGATGCTATATTTGATCAATTTGGGGGGTTTGATGTCTGGTATCAATGAGCTTATCCAAGAGGCATTGTAAGGGAGAGTCAAGCAGCAGAAAGGACACATTACCCATGTCACAAACATAGTATAAGGAAGAAAGAAGAGGACGCAAACATAGTATAGGGGAGAAGGAAGGAGATGCAAAGGTAGTGTAAGGGAGAGGGAGGAAACTGATTTATTGGCAAAAGGGTCGTCCCCACTAGAGCCAAATATCAGGAGTGCCTAGTGGTAGGTTTGAGCTGCAGAGATATGTCGTCACTGAATCCTGACAGTTGAGGCTCCTATCCTGGAAGGGGCCAGAGCTGTGAGAGACCTTGGCCAAGGCTTTTTGGGACCCCTGCTGGAGAGGCTGGAGACTCCCAGTGCCAGAAAGAGGGGAGAGAGAGAGGTAGGGGAGGAGAGAGAAAGGGGAGGTTAAGCATATATCTATCAGGCGGAGCAAGAAGGACTCCCAGAGGCTCAAGAGAGGAGTCAGTCCAGGCAATGGATAACCAAGGGCCAGTGCTGAGGCAGGGGGCTCAGGACAGTAGACAGTGCTGGGGAGATAAGGCAGGGAATTCAGAAGGGAGGAGGAAGGCTCAAGGCTCAACGTCACTGCCAGGTGTCAGGGTTCCTTGTGCTGCCCCAAGGTCCTAGGTAGAGCAAGTAGCACAGTCAAGGGTCAGGGTTCTGTTTCCAATAAGGTGCCCTGGCCCAGATGATGATCAAGAGCCAGGGACCAGGCCAAAGGGCCTAGCAAGGGACAGGGTCCAGGAGGAGTATGATGTGAGGGCACAGTGAAGGGTTGCAGTCGGTGCAGAGAGGGGCAAGTGTCAGGACCAAATTCAGAAGCCCAGGTAAGGGACTGACCCTACCAGAAGTTATTTGGGACCAAATGATCAAGAGGCCCCTGCTCCAGGAAAAAGCACTAGGGGAAGGAGAGGTAGGATCAGTGCTAAAATAAGGAGACAGAGGGCTGTGCAAAGGGCACAGAAGGGAGTGAGCTAGGGTCCCAAAAAGGGGGCGCTTGGGTCAGACATGACAGGAAGAGACACTACAGAAAGGAATGCAACCTGAGTAATGGATTAAGGAACACTTGCTGGCAGCCAGGCCAGGGGACTATAGGGTGAAGGGTCAGGGTGAGGAAGGGCTGAGATGGCTTAGGGACAGCTTACAAGGCTAGAGGGCAGGAGAGGGAATGCAAGGGATCTCTCGGGGCAAGGTCACCACTAGGTCCAAGTCCACTGCCAGTTGTCAAGTTTGGGTGGCAAAGAGGGCCCAGGCGAGAGGTAGAGCTGTGTTTGCCCATAGGAATCCTTCAGGGCCCAAAGGCCAGCCAATTCCACTCCTCTGACCCAGGTGAGTAGATCCTCAGAGAGACACCAGAACCAAAAAAAAAAAAAAAAAAGCAATGTGAGGGATACCTTTGGTCCAGGATTGAAGGGGTGTTGGTGGGGAACCAGCAACCATTGGAGGAGACCAGGGTAGGGTGAAGCAGGGGAAGGGGAGGGTTCCGGCAATGACCAAATACCACAGTAGAAGGGGAACAGAGGGAATGCACATGAAGGAGGCCAAGCAAGGGACCTGAAATAATGCAAAAGGGACAAGGTCCTGGAGAAGGGCAACCGGGGGCTCCAGCAAGGAGCCAGGCCCAAGAATGGGGATTCAAGTACCAGGACCCGGTCCTGGGTTCCATGAAACAAGACAAGGCTGGGGAAGGGAGAAAGGGAAGCAAGGGTAGTGGGTGATGCAGCGAGACAAAGGCTAAAGGTCCAGATTTGCTGCTGGGTGTCAGGATTGAGGAGCAGGGCACAGGCTGAGAGAGTCCATAGGACCCAGGCAAGGGGCACAGCTGTTTTCCCAAAGGGATCCCACAGGGCCAAATGCCTAGTTCTAATCCCCTGGACTTGGTGAGCATCATGGGAAAGGTGTCTTGCAGAGGGGCCCGGCAGGGACAGGGACAACAGGAGGGATGAAGGAGGGTACAGTGTGAAAGGCCAGAGGAACAGGTTAATGGGGTGTGGGCCAGGACTCCAGAAAAGAGCCCATGCTAGGGACCAACAGGAGGGCCCAGGCCAGGAAAGGGCAGTGAAGGGCGTGGCCGGACAGTCAGGCAACAGTAGGGCTCTGAAGTTCAGGGAAGCCAAGGGGAGCAGGGTACTGGCCGCAGCGAGGCCCATAGTCCAAACCCAGGGAAACACAGATCAAGAAGGGCCCCCAGGGGCTCAAGCAAGGAGGTAGGCCAGGGAATTGGGAGCCAAGGGCCAGGGCTTGGGCAGTGGGCTCAGAACAGTGGACAAGACATTGGAGGGATAGCAGGGGATCTGGAAGGGGGCAGGCCGGTTCCTGGCCCAGGGAGACTGCCAGGTGTCAGGATTCCAGGTTCAGGACCAAAGGCCCAGAGAGATCAAGGGACCTAGGTGAGGGGCAGGACTCATTTTCCCATAAGGCGACCTGTCCCAGAGAGAATCCAGGGACAGGTACATGGCAAAGGAGGCCTGGCAAGTTAAGATGGCCAGGAGGAGGGCAATGGGAGGGCATGGTGGAGGTCTCAGTGCATGCATGGGGGCCCAAGATCCAGGACCAAAGCCAGGTGCCCAGGCAAAGGAACCACCTGACTGACCATGGATGAAAAACTCGAGGATCAGGAGACTGCAAGCGCCAGAAGAAAGCACGAGGGGAAGGAAAGAAAGGGCTGTGGAAGGAAAAGGAGACAGAGAGAAGCACAATGGGCACTTAAGTGAGCACGCTGGCAGTCCCAAGCAAGAGGCCCCCAGGTCAGACCCAACACGAAGAGACTCCATTCTATGCCAAAGAACATGAGGAACACTGTCAGGGGCTCGTGTGAGCACCCAGATCCCGGCACTGAAGCACAAAGTGTCAGGATTTCAGAGGGCTGGGATGGGGTAGGGGCAGCATGCAAGGTGAGAGGGCAGGGGAGGAAAGGAAAAGGATCTCTCAGGGCTGGGTTGGAACAAGTCACATGTTAACTGCCAGGCCTCAATATTCAGGCAGCAAAGGGGACTCAGGCAAGAGGCAGGGCTGTGTTTACCATAGGGAACCTTAAAGGTGCAGAAGCCAGCCAATTTGGCTCCTCCGCCTAGGTGAGAAGATCCTCAGAGGGGACCTGGACTAAAGGAAGGTCAAAAGAGTGCACTGTGTGGGGATACCTGGCATACAATTTTGTGGGGGTGGTCAGGTGGCAGCCAGGACACATTCAAAGATCCCAGGCTAGGGAGAAAAAAAGAAAGTGAAGGGTTCCAGAAGTGCCAGTATACCACAGCACCAGTGGAACAGAGGGGAAACACAGGGTGAGGCCTGTAAAACCAAGGAAAGTGAATGGGTCCTTGTGAAGGGCAGCCAAGAAGCTAGGCTTCACTCAAAAAGCTGGGCCCAGTAATGGAGAGCCAAGTGATAGCACCTGAGTTTGGAATAATGAAAAGGAACATGGATGGGGACATAGAGAGGGGAGAAAGAAGAGCATGCTACAATTGTGAACAAACAGAACATTTTAAAAGGAATTTCCCCATAGGAGGAGGGTTTAACAAAACTAAGTATCAAAGGAGTAGAATACTGGGTATTTGCCCACGATGCCGTAGAGGGAGACATTGGGCTAATGAATGCCATTCTCAAACCACCATAGAGGGTACTCCATTATCAAAAAACAAACAAGGACCAGGTGTCTATCCATGATATCATGGAGAAAGGCATCCGGCTCCATTGCCAAAAAAATGGACAGGGGGGCCCAATGCTCCTGGGCCTAAGACCACAAATATACGGAGCACTGGAGGAACCCAGCAACCCCATCAGGGTAGTGCCCAGGACACATTGTCCATTAGATCTCTCATCGGACAAACCAGAGGGAGCACAGGGTTGGACATCTACGCCCCCGTCAGAGCAATACTAACTCCAGAAATGGGAGTTCAAATCATTTCCAAAGAGGTAAAAGGACCTCTTCCCAAAGGAACAGTAGGCTTATTATTGGGACGCAGTTCTTCTACTCTAAAAGGACTTATGATAAGTCCTGGGGTAATTGATCCTGATTATGAAGGTGAAATAAAAATTATAGCCAGTTCTCCAAAGGGTATATCAGTAATTTCACCAGGAGATAGAATAGCACATTTAATAATAATACCCAGCCTACATGATAAAATTTCCAGTCATACTGTAGAAAGAGGTTCCAATGGATTAGGCTCCACAGGTGTAGATTGGGCTATGCTTTCTTTACATTTAGATTCTCGTCCCTGCTAAAACTAAATATTCAAGGACATGAATTTAATGGGCTACTGGGTACAGGTGCAGACCTTAGCATTATCTCTCATCAAGAATGGCCAAAACATTGGTCATTACAACAAGCCACTCAAACGCTTCGAGGCCTAGGAGTGGCGACTAATCCCCATAGAAGTGCAATGGTATTAGATTGGAAGGATTTGAAGGAACAATACAGCCATATGTATTGGATCATCTTCCCGTAAATTTAGGGGGACAAGATATCCTAGATCAATTAGGTTTGACATTAACAAATAACATCAATCAAAATGCACCCACTATTATGGCTAGACAAGGTTTTAGGAAAGGAAAAAGGTTAGAAAAACAAGAACAAAATAATGCCAAACAAAACTGAAACAGAGTGAAACAAAATTGAAACAACAAAAAATCATTATATCAGCCTTTCTATCCTCCTAAAAAGTTCATCCATCCTTTCTCCCTATCTGTTCCTCAGACGTGAGCGGTTTTTCTTCCATTTTACACATCTCCAGGGACAGGCAATTTAAAAGAAAAGTGAAGCAAAACAAAAGAAGAATCTTAAAATGGCTACCCATCCTCTCGCCCTGCCCTCAGGTGTGAGCAGTTTACCTTATCACTTACCCTCAGTTGCTCCCCCATGCGAGCCAACAAATGCTTCAGTCTGGCTAGACACAATTCAGGAGCCACTTGTCAAAAGAAATGAACTTTATATTTAGAACAGACACACCGCTCCACACAGCTCTTCAGGAAAAACCCTCAGAGCCCAACTGCACCACCGGCTTCCCACAAGCCTCTCAACTTCCCCCACTCCTCCTGCTCTTGAGGCTGATTGGCTGGGTCACGTGGACAGAGCCAAAAAAAGTCCCCCAATGAGCAGCTCTGTGCACTGAAAGGGTGGGGAAACAGCCCAATGAGCATCACCACAGAGGAGCCAATCAGTTGGCACCTAGAAATTTGCTGGGGCCGCTGTGAGCCAATCATCAGTAGGCAGCTGGAAGTTTGCTGGCAGCCAGAAGTTTTCTGGGGCCCCTTCAGCTGTGGCTCTCAACACCTGGGGTTGGATTAATGAAAAGGAACATGGATGGGGACATAGAGAAGTGAGAAAGAAGAGTAGGTGGCACAGGGGGAGAAAGGCTGAAGGACCACATACACTGCAGGGTGTCAGGATTCTGGAGCAGGGCCTGGGCTGATGGAGGCCAAAGGGCCCAGGGAAGCATCATGGCTATGTTTTCCCAATGGGAGCCTGCAGGAGCCAGAGGCCAGGGCATGTCTCCTGGCCCTTGTGAGCATCCTGGGAAGGGGATCATGAAAGCAGACCTGGAAGAGGCAGAAAGGACAGGAGAGCCTAAGGAGGGCAATGCCTAAAGGGCCACAGGACAGGTGTGAGTGGAGTGTAAGCAAGGACCCCAGCAAGGAGCAAAGGTAATGAACTTAGAGAAGGACTCAGGCCAGAGGAGAGCATGGAAGGCCTGGGCCAGGAAGGCGGGCTGCACTAGCATACTGCAGTATAGGGAAGCCGTGGGGAACAGGGAAGTGGCCACAGTGAGGGGCCCTCAGACAAAGCCCAGAAAATCATGGAGGAATAAGAGACACCAGAAGCTCAAGCAAGGAGCCAGACCAGGGAAGGAAGAGCCAAGGGCCAGGGCTTGGGCAGGGGGCTCAGGACAGTGGACAAGATTTGGGAGGAAAGGCAGGGGATCCAGCAGGGGGCACTTAGGCTCCTGGCCCAGGACCACCTAGAGGTGTCATGGTTCCTGGTGCAGGACCAAGCACTAAGGGAGAGCCAGGGACCCAGGTGAGAGGCAGGACTCTGTTTTCCATAAGGCCTGGCTTAGATGAGAATCCAGGGCCAGGGGCCTGGTAAAGGAGGCCAGACAAGGGAAGGGGGTCAGGAGGAGGCTGACATGAGGGCATGGCGAGTTGGTAATGGTGGGTGCACTGAGGGGCAAGAGCCAGGACCCAAGACAGGCTCCCAGGAAAGGGACTCACACTACTGATAGTTATGAGGGGAGCAGAAGACCAGCAAGTGCCAATAAAAAGCATGAGGAGAAGTCAGGTAGTGACTGCGTGAGGACCAGGAGACAGAGGGAAGCACAAGGGGAACCTAGGGAGCTGGCTTTGGGGCCCAAGCATGGGGACCCCGGTCAGACCCAACATGACAAGACTCCATGGTATGCCAAGGGACATGAGGAATGTGGTCAGGGTCTCAGGTGAGTGCCCAGGCCCGATGACTGGAGCACAAAGAAATAGGGATAGGAAGGGCTGGGTTGGGGTAGGGGCAGCATGCAAGGCCAGAGGGAAAGGGAGGGAAGGGAGGAGATTCCTCAATGGGTTGGAGCAAGTCGCATGTTAACTTTCAGGTCTCAAGTTACAGGGGGTGAAGCGGACTCAGGCGAGTAGCAGGGCTGTTTCCCATAGGGATCATTCAGAGTTTAGAACCAGGCAATTCTGCTCCTCTTCCCCAAGTGAGTAGATCCTCAGAGAGGGGCCTGGACCAATGAGGGGCAAAAGAGGGTACTGTGAGGGGATATATGACATGCAGAGATTTGGGGTGGTCAGTGGGCTGCAGAATCCATTTGAGGACCCTAGGCTTGGGCAAAGCAGAGGTAGCAGAGGGTCCAGGAAATGCCAAAATACCACAGCATAAGTGGATCAAATGGGAGGCACAGGATGGGGCTGGAAATAGGGGCCTGAAACCAAGGGACAGGGACATGATTCACAAGAAGGGTGGCCAGAGGCCCAAGCAAGGGTGAGGGCCCATTATTGGAGATCCAAGTGCTGGCACCTGGGCCTGGGTGAATGAAAACAAACATGGATAGGGAGGGGTGGGAGGGGAGAAAAGGAAGAAGGTGGCACAGGGTGAGGAGGGCTCAAGGACCCATCCACTGCAGGGTGTCAAGATTCAGGTGCAGGGCCTGTGCTGAGAAAAGACAATGGGCCCAGGCAATAGGCAGCACTACATTTTTTTCAAAGGAAGCCCACAGGACCAAGAGGGAAGGTCAATTCACCTGGCCCAGGTGAGCAACCTGGAAAGGGGATAAGGAAAGCAGTCCTGGAAGAGACAGAAATGACCAGAGGGCCAAAGGAGGGCAAAACCTGAAGGGCCCCAGGTTGGGTGTGATTCAGGTGGGGGCCAGGATCCCAGCGAGGAGCCCAAGCAAGAGACCTAGATGAAGGCCAAGGCCATGGGACAGCAGGGAATGCTGGCCTGGGAAGGTGGGGCTGCACTAGGGTACTGTAGTATGGGGAAGCCAAGGGGAGCAGGGAAGTCACCCCAGCGAGGGGCCCTCAGAAAATTCTGAGAGAAGCACTGAACAAGAATGGCCACCAGAGACTCAAGCAAGGAGGCAGGCCTGGGAATGGAGAGCTAAGTGTCAAGGCTGGGGTAGGGGGTTCAGTACAGTGTCAGGGCTGGGAAGGGAAGGCTGGAATCCAGTCAGTGGGGGCCAGGTTTGAGTGCCAGTGCCCCTGACAGGTGTCATGGTTCTGGGTGAAGGACCAAGGGCCCAGGGAGAGCAAGGGCCCCACATGAGGGGGACGGCTGTTTTTCCCACAAGATGTCCTTGCCCAGATGAGAATCAAGGGCCAGGGACCAGGCCATGGGGGCCTGGCAAGGGACAAGTCCAGGAGGACATTGACCACAAGGCATGGCACAGGGTCATGGTGTGTGCAGAAAGGGGCAAGAGCCAGGACCCAAGCAAGGATTCCAGATAAGGGACCAACCCTCCCAAAAGAGGATTAGGATCCCAAGGAACAAGAGGCCTGCTCTCCAGGGGAAAGCGCTAGGAGAAGGAGAGGAAGGGGCACTGCTAGGATGATGAGACAGAGGGCAGCACAAAGGGAAAGGAGGGAAGCTCAATAGGGGGACCAAGCAAGAGGCCCCCAGGTCTGTCTTGACAACATGAGACTGCACGGGAAGCCACGGGGCAAAAGGAATCCAATCAGGGGCTCAGATTAGTGGCCTGGTCCTGGAATTGGAGCACAAAAATTCAGGATTAGAAGGGCTGGGTTGGGGTAGGGGAAACATGCAAGGCTATAGGGCAGGGGATTGAAGGGTGGGGATCAGGATCAGGCAGAGTAAGGTCCACACTAGGCCTTCAGTTGGCAGAGGCCAGTCAATTCCACACCTCTGCCCCAGATGTGTAGATCCTCATAGAGTGACCTGTATCAAAGGAGTGCCAAAGGAGGGCACTGTTTGGGGATACCTTGTGTCCAGAATTGGGGGGGGTCGGTGGGGGCCAAGACCCATTCTTGGAGCCCAGAATAGGGAGAAATAATGGGATGGGAAAGTCCTGGCAATGCCAGGATAGCACAGTACTGTTGTACGGTAAAATGCAGCAAGGCACAGAACATACCAGGAAACTATTTTATTTGGCTGAAGCCAGGCAGAGAGGGCACAGCTTTTGCTGTAATCAGTCAATCCCCTGAACCCCTATTTCAAGCACTTTCAGAAGTTTATACCCAGCATGTAAGGGGAGGGGCTCAGAAGTTCACAGTCTGCAGAAGTTCACATAAAAACAGCCTTTTCTTTCATGGTTTTGGGCAAGTTAACTCTTCAAGGACAACACCTAAGTAGGGAGAGCTTCTTTTTCCCATTTTTCCTCTCCCTGCCAGTTGTTACCATGGAGCCCAGTATCTTAAAAGTGTAGACAGCTCTGTGAAGCTCAGCTCAAGGCCAGCAGCCTTGTTTGCTCATTTCTACAAATTACTATATTGGATATGTTTGTGAAAAACTAATAAGGGGTTTCCAGCAGCTGGAGTGCTGGTATCTTCTCGCCCAGTGGCCAAATAAAATAGAGCAACAGGAAAATAGGAAGTTTATCTACAGTGAACTCTTTTGCAGAGACTCTTTTGCTGACAGTTCTAAAATCAGCCATGGTGAAGATTTCTTTAGAATACCAGTTAAGACTTTTCTGTGGAGAAGGCAGTTGTCACTTAAATTCCCCCCTTTAATGATGCTCCCCATAAATTAATCCTTTGGATTTAAGAGCATCATTACCATTATATTGGCTTAAAGCCTTATATAATGTTGAAACCTTAGTTGTTGTCATCTTTTCAAAAGCAGCTTCCATAGCAGATCCATTAGTTTTAATGAACAGTGGAGCCAAATATGGGAGCAATAAACAGGTTAACAGCAGAATACCCACTATAGCAGTTAAGCTTTTAAATCTACCAAGGGTTGACAACCATCTCCCAAAAGCATGTTTGGAACCCAAAGTTTAATGCCCTTCTAAGTATGCACTACCACATGTGCTAGTTCTCTTGTGTTGTTGGCTATATCATTAGTTGTTTGTCTATTGTCATCTATTTGGATGCAACAATCTGATCTGTTGAACTCTCCACATATTTCTCTTTCCTCAGCCAGTAGGTAATCTAATGCCAAATGGTTTTAATAGTTAGCCACTTGCATCAAGTCTGTTTTGTGGCTAGGAAGTCTAAGGCTGTGGCAGTCTGACTAATAATAATTTCTAATACAGCTTGTAAGTGAATAATTCTGTTTAACATATAAATAGAAGTTCTATAACTCCAACTGCCATTCTGTGTCCAGGTAGTGGGACCATAAATGGCTATGATTCTCTGGGGTGGCCAGTTATCTTCGTCCCAAGATTGGTGACCTCCTAAATCAAGTTACTTCCCAATGGACCTCTTTTATCTTTCCAAATAGTCATCCATAAATTGCATTCTTCTGGCAAGACAGGTCCTAAATATATGTTTTACCACCTCTTGGTTATAGTGGATTGTCTTTGGTTCACATGATCTCCATGGTTGAAATAGAAGTAGAACAGAACATCATAAGGTTATTGAAGGAAACCAAACTAAATAATAGACTAAGGTTTTGGTTATCATAGGTTAAACAACATAAATTAACAAAGCAAAACTAATAACACCAAACAAATTCTAGAAAATTTATATAAGCAAGGTAAAATAGTATAAATGATTTTTTTACCCAGTGTCCAGTCAGTAGAAGTTACTGTTATCAAACCAGTAGCAAAAACCAGAGAATTATGTATATATCTAGAAGCAAGGGGTGACAAATCATTATAGTATTAGAACTATCTTAGGGGTTGAAAGCACTTATTAGTCCTGGTGGGAAGTTTATCTTTCACAGTGCATTGATCAGCCAGTCCTTCCTATATGGCTGAAGCAGGGCCATAGTCCTCTCAAGCTTCAGCTATGCATACACCAGTCAGCTTCCGGAGTGACTGGAGCAGGGCTGTTGTACTTGTGACACTCCAGTTTCTCTGATGCTCCTTTTTTCCTAGACAGTCAGCTTCAAGGGCGTATCAGCCTCTGCAGTGACTGCCCAGTCACAGCTGCAGGCTTGAGTCTGGTGTAGTCAATCAAGGGACCTATTTATGCAAACTTGACTGCAGTTGGGGTGGATAAAATAACAGGAAAATGGCCCTTCCAAAGAAATTTAAGTGTTTGAATATTCCATTCTTTGACCTACAATCAATCTCCAGGCTTGAAGGAGTATGCACCTGTGGTCAAACTTAGGGGCAATGTTTCTCTAACCCATTGGTTGAGAACCTGTAAAGTTTTACTTAAGGCCTGAAGATGTCATCTCAGGGTGAATTCTCCTATCTCTCTTAAGTCTCCCAATGGTCCCCTAATAAGAGGTGGGGCTCATGTACATTATCTTATAAGGACAGAATCCAGTCCTTCTAGTGGGAGTGGATCTAATCCTCAAAAGTGTAGTAGGGAGAAGTTCATCACAATGTATGTGAGTCTCCTGACACAGCTTAGTCAATTGAGACTTAAAGTCCTGTTCATCCTTTGAACTTTACCAGAACTCCACAGCCTTTAGGCAGTATGTAACTTCTATCTGATGTTTAAAGTCTTGGCCATTAATCATAACACCTCTCCCAAAAGCTGGCCCATTGTCTGAACCAATAGTTATTGGCATAAAAAATATGGAATCATTTTCTAGACAAGCATCCTGGTTATCTCCCTAGCCTTTTCAGGGTGGGTGGAAAAGGCTTTCACCCAGTCATAGTAGGAACCCACAAAAACCAAAAGTTACTTATAGCCCCATGAGTGTGGTAGTTCAGTGAAGTCTACTTCCAAGGCTTCAAAAGGTGCTCCTCCTATAGTTTGGATTCTTGGTGAGACCTCTGGTCCCTGACAAAAATTGTTGTGAGAATAAACCTCACATTGTTTTCAGAATATCCAGGTGAAGTTTGTGAGCCAGAGGACATAGAAATGTTGACTCAGAACAATCTCGAGTGCTGTATGTCCACAAGTTCACCTGTGGAACTGTTTGATAAAGGCTGGGACTAGAATCTCCAGGATGGCTATGCTGGCCATCAGAATATCTCCATCATCCTTCTGGGAGAAAATTTTCTTTTTCAGTCTTAAACCTTTTACGTTCACATTGGGAGTATGTTGGCTCCCATTCTGTTAAGTAGTCGGCCAGGCAGAAGGGCAGCCTTTAAACCTGGGACTGAATTTTCTTCTCATTTCTTCCAGACAGCTATCTTGGCCTCTCTGTCATCTCTCCAGTTGCCCTGAGAAACCACAGTGTTTCCCTTTCAATGACCTTGGCAATATATAATCACAACTTTCCTGGGAGCACACAGTGCATCCAAAAGTTTAAGAATTTCTTTCCCATACATCATGCCACTTTTCTCCTGAGTTAACAAGCCCCTTTTACTTACAGAAGGCCCTATGAATATGAAAGATAGCAAATGCATACTTTCAGTCTATGTAAATATCCACACAGACTCCTGCTGTCAACTGAGGTGTTTGAGTCAAAGCAATGTTTTTTCTTTTTGTGCTGAGGTACCCTGAGGCAGAGGTTCTGCCTCAACAGTGGAGTCCAGAGTGACCACTGCATATTCAGTAAAACATACCCCATCTTTTATAAAACTGCTTCCATCTGTGAAGTACTCCCAATTTGGTTCCCTGAGGGCTCGTCTACCAGGTGTGGTCTGCTGTAGAACATTTCATCCATGACTTCTATACAGTTGTGATCAAGTTGTCCAGGTCCAACGGGCAGCAAGGTCGCTGGATTCAGAGTCTGGATGACTTCCACATGGATACATGGGTTTTCACATGCCCTGGTATTGACCATTAGTCAACCAATATTGTCCTTTGTACTCTACTAATGTCAACACTGAATGAGGAACCCTAAAAAACATTTTTTGTCCCATAGCCAGTTTATCAGCTTCCAACACCAATCTGTGGCTGTAAGGGCCCATAAACAAGGTGGCCAGTCCTGGCTACAGAGCTCAGCTCTTTGGACAGATGTACATGTCAAGACTCCTGCAGCCATTCCACACTGTTCTTGGACATAAAGAAGGTAAAGGTTTGTGAGGTCAGGGAGCCCTAGTCCAGATGCACTGGGAGTGCTTGTTTAATGTCCTCAAAGGTCTTTTGCTTAGGTGGCTTCACAGAGGGGTTTGCTATAACTGAAAGTTGGGGATTCATATATATAGGATCCATATATGGCTGAATCTGGTAGTCCCCAAGAATTCTCTAATCTGATGGCAGGTTGAAAGGAATAGAATTCAGCAGATTTCCTATTTCTTTTGAGGCTCAGTAACTATTGTCTGTTCTGTTGCTGAGTCAGATGGTAACTAAAGTATTTGACCTTTTTTTTGATAGATATGGAGTTTTAAGTCAGAGTCTAGTACTCTCCCCAAAATGGTGTCCTCAAACCCCTGGGAGAAACTGTCATTTAGGGAGGGGGAGCTTACATAGATCCTCTGGTGCTTTGAAATGCAGAAATGTTTTTGTTATCTCCCAGTGTAGGATCATGGCTGCTGGGATTCTCCAATGTGCAAATCTAATGTAAATCTTAGCAGAGATTGATGGCCTGGGACATAATTTGTATAAAAGACACCTATGTAAATCTCAGTGTGGGCCATTTGCCAAGGTTGGAGGGTAGGTTTCCCACAGGTCTTGGTGTGGTAGCCACATTGTGCTCTCCAAAATGTTGCTCTTTGTCTGCGTGGCTTTCTCCTCTTGACAAGTGGAAGCCTGCTCTAATTGTGTGTAGTAGCTGCCCCACTTGTGTTTTTTAAGCGATGTCTTGGTGCATGGGGCTCTGTGTTCCTTCCTGTTGGTGGCTCACAGCATGTGGCTTGGAGCCAGGGTGGCATGTCTTTTTGGAGTGTGCACCCTATGGCCCACTATCGGGTATTAACATGAATATATTTCTGGTTCACTTTGGGGCTTGCAGCAGCTGAGCCCTCATGAGGTGCTGAGTCCTGTGCATCAGATGCAGTGTGTGTTTCTATCAGACCTTTGCCATATTCGTCAATCATCAACTTCCGAGGAAGTGGGAAGAAACTGAAAGGAGGGGTTGGGGCAAAAGTCTGGGGGAAAACATTTATTCCTTCTCTGTTCAAGGCTTAGTGTTTGAGCATGGCAATAGGTGCTTGCCCACCAGTGCCACTGGAGCCTTTCTCTTTTCTCTGGCCATGCTTATTTTTCCTTATAAACATTTGGACCATTGGCTTTGTTCTAGTGAGTCCCCCGTTTGAGTGACCTCTGGGTTTGTGGTGAGGGCAGCTGTAAGGAGATTCGTTATTCTCTTTATTTTTTGGCCTGCCTGTCTTTGAGCCTCTGGGTCTCAATTGAGGAAAACTGTGGTGTCCATCTTCGTCAGCTCTCTGGCACACTTCTCAGTAAAGCCAGTTTGTAATTTTTGGCAAATATCACTCTGAGCCTGTTCCATAAAGGCTACATTGGTCACCTGTAGCTTGAGCCTCTGCATCTCTTCCCTGAAAAAATTGCATTGTGGCAGCTGGACTTGTATGGTGCCCCTCCTCTCCCAGGCACCTCTGGGCATGGAGAGTGGCAGCAGTGGCACTGGCCTGGACACTCAGCTCTGAGTGTGTTGGGCACAACTCTTTTGATCATTACTGCAAGTTTCATAGGGCAGAGAGGCCTTAGGCAGATGTGGGTTCCAGAGAAATGTTCAGGGCTATCAAAGGTGCAAGAGGAGAGATACTGGAACAGTGGGAGTCTTTGCTTGGCTCTGTTTTTCTGCAGATGCGCTCTGGCTTAGGCTAGGGCATAGGGCTGGCTCCAATTGCTTCTAACACTTGGGCACAGTTTCTTTCTTATTTTTTTAGACTTCCTATGAGGGCTTCTTGATATGTCTTTATTTTTAGCCCTTCTTCTTTGTTGGGGCCCCATTCTAGGTCTGGATAATTGGCTGCATCAGATCAGTCATGGACCAGGGTTTCTCCATGTAGGAGGAAGTATGATTTTTTCCAGCTTATTAGCACAATGATGGTGAAAGGCTGGCACACAGAACTACCTTGTCTCCCTCAGGTGTTTTCCTCTGGTCAATATGGGCAGGTCCTTTAGCCCCTTGCAGGAGCATCTGAAGTGCTCTCATATGGGTTGTGGCTTTGGTCTTCAGACAAATCTCTCACCTTAATCTTGGAAGGTGAAAGAGTCTTTGGTTCTAGGAAGCCTTTGACTCTGAGTACACAAAAGAGGAAGGAATAGCCAGTATCAAGGGCCATCATTTGTTGCTTCTGAGGATAATAGGCCTGAGGAGACAGTTTTCTGTCCCAGTTGTCTTGGTGAAGTTGGGTAGAGTGCCACATAAAGTGGTGGGTTCTCTTCTGGCTCATGGGGAAACCTGTTTCCCTTCCTGTTTTTCCTCCATTAGGTATTCTAGTTAGCTGCTTTCCACTGGGTCTTAGAGAACACTAGGCTCCTGGCTAACATCAGTTTGGACTGTCTGTCTAGACAGGCTCTCAACCAAGGGGGCTGTTTCTGTACTATCTCTTGACAACAATCAATATGAGAGAAATGGATCAGGTACTCCAACAATAATCAAAAGGACCTCAGCAATGACTCTCTCATCTAAATATCCTTCTGGTGGCCAATCCACATCTTGGGTGGGCCATTCTAATTCAGAGAGTATGCCAACTTTGTGGAGTTTCACCCCAGAGATACCAGGAAAACCTCCCTAAAGGTTTCTAACAAACATTTCAGAAGGCACAGTTTTTTGTGTGTGCCTCCCATGTTCCAGCCAGCATTCGAGTTGCACATTTAGGAGAAGATTCACTTTGTACATGTTTGGCTCTTCACCTTGCAAGGACTTAGGGCCTTCTTAGGCTTGTGGGTTGGCATCAACCCCTGACTTGGAGATTTCACCTAGACTTTGGTTGGTGAAATTCCACCAAAGACTGTATGAGGTTCCATGGAAACTTGGATTAGGACTCCACATTCACTTCAGCCCTGGGGTTTTGTAGGAAACCTTCCCTTAGTCCATCTCATTCGCATACTTTTCCCACAGACATAGTCAGAAACAAATTTTGATACTGGCCAAATACCAATAATTCCAAACCAAACAAAAATGGTGTCATGGTTTCCCCTCTGTTCACTGACCCCAAACACAGGCTACTCGGGTGACTCCTTGGGTCTGATTCAGCTCCAACCACTTTGAAGAATACTCAGGATCCAATAGAGGTTGATCAAGCCTCTCTTCCACCCGCTTAGGCCTCAAGGAGAAGTCAGGTGGGCTTCAAAAACAAATGGACCGAGGTCCTAACTGTTCAGTTGGGCAGTGCTCCAAAATCCTAATTCTGGTTTCTGCTGCCTGTGAGTCCCTATGTGCTCTGGGGTGGAAGTCCCAGGGTGCTGGGTGAGTTGATCCACCTACAGGCCAAGAGTGGCCTGGGTATGCCAAGGGGAAAACTGTCCCCCACTGCCCAAGGGAAGTGGGTCCCTGGAGACAAGAGAGGCACAATAGCCTTCTCTACCTCCTCTGTCTCATCCATGTCCCCCAAATGTTGTAGAGACAAATGAAGCAAGGCACTGAACATAGCAGGAAACAGTTTTATTTGGCTGCAGCCAGGCTCATAGGGCACAGCTGTTGCTGTAATTAATCAATCCCATGAAACAAGAGTTTAGATAGTTTCAGAATTTTATACCCAGCATGTTAGAGGAGGGGTTCATAAGTTCACTGTCTGAAAAAGTTCACATAAAAGCAACTTTTTATTTCACTGTTTTGAGCAAGTTAACTCTTCAAGGACAAATCCTGAAAAGGGGAGAGTTCTTTTCCCCATTTTTCCTCTCCCTGCCAGTTGTTACCATGGAGCCCAGTTGGTAACATATCGTAAAAATGTAGACAGGTCTGTGAAGCCCAGCTCAAGGCCAGCAGCCTTGTTTGCACACTTCTACAAACTACTATACTGGATATGTTTGTGATAAACTAGTAAGGGGTGCCCAGCACCTGGAGTGCTGGTATCTTCTCGGCCAGTGGCCAAGTAAAACAGGGCAATGGGAAAATAGAAAGTTTATCTACATTGAACTCTTTGGAAGAGACTCTTTTGTGATGGTCCTAATATCACCCATGGTAAAGAATTCTGGAGAAGCCCAGTTAAGAATTTTCTGTGGAGGAAGGGTGTTGAGACTTCAATACAAGGAGAAGAGAGGGGAGGCACAGGAGGGGGCTCAATAAAGGGGCTTGAAATCAAGGGAAAGGAACAGTGTCCTGAAGAAGGGCAGCCTCAAGCAAGGAGACAGGCCCAGAAATTGAGATCCAAGTGTGTTTACCCAGGCAGGGATCCCATGAAACCAGACAGGGAAGAGGAAGGGGATTGAGGGGAGAAAGGGGCATGGGTGGGGCACGGAGAGGAGGTCTCAAGGCCCAGGTCCACTGATGGTTGTCAGGGTTGGGGAACAGGGCCTGGGCTGAGGGAGGCCAAAGGGTCCAGATAAAGGAGAAGGGCTACATTTTCCCCAAGAGAGCCTCCAGGGCCAAAGGCCAGGTCCAGTCCCTTGGCCCTGGTGAGCATCTTGATAATGGGATAAGGAAAAGGGGCACCACAGGGACAGTGACAAAAGGAGGTCCCAAGGAGGGCACAGCAGGAAGTGTCGGAGGACGCCTGTTGATGGGGTGGGGGCCAGGACCAGGAATACCAGGCTAGGGACCTATAGGAGGGCCCCATCCTGAAAGAGCAGGGAAGGACAGGTCTTTCCAGGCAGGCAGCACTAGGGTTATGCCATGCAGGGAATCTAAGGGGAGCAGGGAAGCAGCCCAAATGAGGGGCCCCCAGTAAAAGCTCAGAGAAGCAGAGAGCAAGAAGAGCTACCAGAGGCTCAAGTGAGGAGACAGGCCAGGGAATTGAGAGACAATGACCAGGGCTGAGGCCAGAGGATCAGGACAGTGGACATGGCAGAGGAGGGAAGGCAGGGGATACGGCAGTGGAGAGGCCAGTCCCAGTGACATTGCCAGGACTCAGGTTTCCAAGGGTAGGACCAAGGGCTCAGGGATAGTAAGAGGCCCAGACTAGGGATAAGGCTCTCTTTCCCATGAGGTTCCCTGCCCAGACTTGGGCCTGGGAAAGGATGGGGGCCATGAGGAGGATGATGGGAGGGCAGGGTGGGGGACTGCAGTGGTTGCAGAGAGGAGCAAGATCCAGGACCAAAGCCACCCCAGGCAAGGGACCAATCCCACCAACAGAGCATTAGAAACCCATGAAGAAGGAGGCAAGCACTCCAGGGGAAACCACACGTGGAAGGAGTGGAAGGATTGGTGCTAGGATGTGGAAACAGAGGGCAGATCAAAGGGCACTCAGTGGAGCGCACTAAGGGACCCAAGTAAGGGACCCCCAAGTAATCCCCAACACTAAGTGACACCTTGTGATGCAATGCACCATGAGGAACGTGGTCTGGGGCTAAAGCAAGCACCCAGGTCCAGAAACTGAAGCATGAAAAATTAGGGTTAGGGAGGGCTGGGTTGGTATAGGGGCATCATGCAGGGCTAGATGGTAGGCGAGGGAAGGGAGATGATCACGCAGTGTAAAGTCACCAGAAGGCCCAAGTCCACTGCCAGGTGTCAAGGTTTGGAAGGCGAAGGGAGCCTAGGTGAGGGACAGGATTTGGTTTCCCATAGAAAGCGTTCAGGGCCCATATGCCAGCCAATTCCACTCCTCTGGCCCAGGTGAGTAGAACCTCACAAAGAGACTAGGACCAAAGGACGGACAAATAAGGGCACTGTGAGGGGATACCTTGCATCTGGAATTGGGGGCGGGGTCTGTGGGTAGCCAGAACCTCTTTGAGGATCCCAGGCTAGGGAGAAGCAGGGGGAGGGGAGGGCCTGGGCAGTGCCAGTATACCACAGTACAAGGGGAACAGAGAGGAGGCCCAAGAGGAGGCCAGAAAAATTGGCCTGAAATCACAGGACAGGGACAGGATCCTAGAGAAGGGCAGCCAGAGTTCAAGAAAGGGACAAGGCCAAGGAGTGGAGAGCTAAGTTTCAGGACCTAGGCCAGTGTCTAGTGAAAATGGACAGGGCTGGAGAGGGGAGGGTGAATAGAAATGGGAGCAGGTGGCACAGGGTGAAGAGGGCTCAAAGACCAGGTCCACTGCTAGCTGTCAGGACTGGGGTGTAGGGCCTGGGCTGATGGAGGCCAAAGGGCCCAGGCAAGGGGCAGGGCCACATTTTCCCAAAGAGAACTCGAAGGGCCAAGAGGCCAGGTCAGTTCCCTTGACCTGGTATGCATCCTAGTAAAGGGATTAGGAAAAGGGGCATGACAGGGACAGGGACAACAGGAGGTCCAAAGAAGGGCACAGAAGAATAGGCCGGAGGATGTGTGTTTTTGGGTTGGGGGCCAGGACCCCAGCAAGGAGAGCTGGCTAGGGACCTATATGTGTTCCTATGCCCGGGCAGAGCAAGGAAGGGAAGGACCAGGTAAGTGGGCAGCACTAGGGTTCTGAAAGGAAAAGAAGCCAAGGGAAGTAGAAAATTGGCCCAAGTGAGGGGGGCAAAGTCAAATCTCAGAGATGCTGGGAGCAAGAAGAGGCACTAGAGGCTCCAGGGAGAAGCCAGGCCAGGGAATTGAGAGCCAAAGGCCAAGGCTGGGGCAGGGGGCTCAGGACAATATACAGGGCCAGGGAGGGAAGTCAGGGGGTCTAAAAGGTGACAGGCAGGCTCGAGGCCTAGGGCCACTGCCAGGTGTCCAAGTTCTGTGTTCAGGACCAAGGCCCAAAGGAGAGCAAGGGGCCCAGGCAAGCGGCAGGGCTCTGTTACCATAAAGTGCTCTGGCCCAGATGAGTATCCAGGGCCATTGAATGGGCAAAGGGCCCTGGCAAGGTCAGGGCCCAGGAAGAGGGCAATGGGAGGGCATGGCATGGGGTCTCGGTGGGTGCGGAGGGAGCCCAGAGCTAGGACCCAAGCAAAGAGCCCAGGCAAGTGTCTCACCTGACCAACCAAAAATGAGGGATCCAAAGAGCAGGAGGCTCTTGAGTGTGCCCAGGTAAAACACAAGGGAATAGGAAGAAATGGGTGACCCGAGAAGGAGGAGTCAGCTGGAAGCACAGGGCAAACCAAGAGAAGCACACTAAGGGGCCAAAAATAGAATAATGCAGGTGAAGCCACACAATGCTACGTGACTTGGGCACGCAGTCAGGAGCTCAGTTGAAGGTTCAGGGTCAGGGATGGCTGCGTTGGGGTTGCAGCAGCATTGAAGTCCAGAGGGCTGGTGAAGGAAGGGAGGGAATGGTACAGGGGGCATGTCTGGCACAAAGCACACTTCCATTGCCAGGTGTCAGGTTTCTGGCAGCTGGGAGATCAGGTGAGGGGCAGGGATTTGTTTCCATAGGGAGATTTCAGGATAGAGGCCAGTAGTCTGCCCTGGGTGAGTAGATCCTCAGAGAGGGATCAGAAGCAAAGGAGGTCCAAAGGAGGGGACTGTGAGGAAATGCCTTTTGTCCAATGTTGGGGGAGTTGGTGGGGAGTAAAGACCCAACCTAGTTGCCTAGTCTAGGCAGAAGCAGTGGAGGGATGGGTCCAGGCAGTGCCAGGATACCACAGCACTAGGAAAAGAGAGGGAAGGCATAACAGGGCCCCAAGTAAGTGGCCTGAAATCCAGGTACATTATCAAGGTCTTTGAGCAGGGTGGCCAGGGTCTCAAGCATGGAGCCAGGCCTAGGAAAAGAGAGACAAATGCAAGGGCTGGGAGGAGGGCAACAGGAGGGCTCAACATGAGGTCATAGTGGGTGTGGAGAGGGGCAAGAGCCAGGAACCAAGCAAGGAGTCCAAGCAAGGGACCGACCCAATGCAAGATGATGAGAGACCCAAGAAGCAGTGGATCCAATGAGGGGAAAGCAGGGAAGGGGAGGGAGGAAGAGGCAATGCGAGGATGAGGAGACAGTGGGAGTGCAGGTGGTGCAAGGGGCACTGAGGGGAGCGAGGTACGGAGCACAAGAAAGGGGCCCCTGCCACCGACCCAACATGAAGAGACACCACGTGAAAGCACGTGACACTATACCACATGAGGAATGAACACAGTCAGGGGCCCAGGCGAGGAATCAGACCCAAAGACTGGAGCACAAAGGGTCAGGGTTCTGGAGGGCTGGGTTGAGGTAGGGGCAGCATGCAAGGAGAGAGGACAGGGGAGGGAATGGAGGGGATTGAGTAGAGAGAGATTCTCAAAAGGCCCATGTCCATTGCCAGGTGTCAGGGTTCAGGCAGCCAAAGGGGCCCAGGTGAGGGGCTGGGCTCTTTTTCCATAGGAGCCTTCAGGGTGCAGAGGCCAGCCAATTCCACTCCTCTGCCCCAGGTAAGTAGATACTCAGGGAGGTACCTGGACCAGAGTAGGGCTGAGGAGGGTAGAGAGAGGAGAGAGGAGAGATGGTAGACCACAGGGAGGAAGGCTCAAGGCCCAGGTCCATGGATAGGTGTCAGGATTGGGGATCAGAACCCCGGCTGAAGGAGGCCAAAGGGCTCAGGCAAGGGGCAGGGCTACTTTTACCTTTAGGGATCCAGGAGGGCCAAGAGGCCAGGTCCAGCTCCCTGGTGTGGATGTGAGTCCTGGGAAAGGGATAAAGAAAGGGAGCTTGACATGGACAGGAACAAAAGGAGAGCCAACAAGGGCACAGCTGGAAGGGCCGGAGGACAGGTGCTAGTGGGGTAGGGCCTGGACCCTAATAAGGAGCCCAGGTTAGGGACCTAGAAGAGTGGCCACACCAGGGGAGAACAGGGAAGGGCAGGGCTGGGCAGGTGGGAGGCACTAGTGGACTGCAGTGCAGGAACACCAAGGGGAGCAGGGAAGCAGCCCAATCAAGGGGCCCATAGTCAATGCCCAGGGATGATCTGGGCAACAAGGGATATCAGAGGCTTAAGCAAGGAGCCAGGACAGGGAATGGAGAGCCAAGGCCTGAGGCTGGGGGAGGGGGCTCAGGACAGTGGACAAGACTTGGGTGGGAAGGCAGGGGATCCAACAGGGGCAGGCAGGTACAGGCCCAGGGACACTGCTAGGTGTCAGGGTTCCAGATGCAGGACCATGCACCCAGAAAGAGCAAGAAGCCCAGGCGAGAGGCAGGGCTCTGTTTCCCATAAGGCACTCTGGCCCAGATTAGAATCCAGGACAGGGACCTGGCAAAGGAGGCCTGTCAAGGGAAGGGGGACAGGAGGAGGGCAATGGGAGGGCATGGTGGGGGGTCCTGGTGGGAGCTCAGAGGGGTCAGATCCAGGACAAAAGCCAGCAGCCCAGGAAAGGGACCCACCCGACCGATCATGGATGAGAGACCAAAAGAGAAGGAGACTCATAAGCACCAGGGGAATTCGTGAGGGTAGGTGAGGAAGGGATTGCATGAGGACCAGAAGACAGAGAAAAGTGCAGGGGGCACCTAGGGGAGCCCACTGAGGACACAATCAAGAGACCCCTAGGTCAGACTCAACACAAAGAGACTCCACGCTATGCTAAAGGACATGAGGAAAGTGGTCAGGGGCTCATGTGAGCAGTCAGGCCCTGGGACTAGAGTGCAATAGGCCAAGGTTAGGGAAGGCTGGGTTGGGGTAGGGGCAGCATGCAAGGTGAGAGGGCCCTGAAGAGAAGGGAGGGGATCTCTCAGGGCTGGGTTGGAGCAAGTCACATGTTAACTGCCAGGCCCCAATGTTCAGGCAGCAAAGGGGACACTGTCCAGTGGCAGGGCTGTGTTTCCCACTGGGAGCATTCAGGGTGCAGAGGCCAGCCAATTCCACTCCTGTGCCTCAGGTGAGTAGATCCTCAGAGCAGGACCTGGACAAAAGGAGGGGGAAAAGCACACACTGTGAGGTGATACCTGTGGTGCAGAGTTTGGAGTGGGGTCCTTGGGCAGCCAGGACCCATTTGAGGAGCTCAGGCTACAAAGAAGTGGGGGATCAGAGGGTCTGAGCAGTGCCAGGATACCTCAGCATAAGGGGAACAGAGAGGAGTCAGAGGAGGGGACTGATAAAAGGGGCCTGAAACCAAGGGACACGGACAGGGTCCTTGAAAAGGGTGGCCAGGGGCTCAAGCAAGGAGCTGGGCCCAGTAATGGAGAGCCAAGTGCTAGCACTTGGGCCTGGGTGAATGCAAAGGGACATGGTTGTTTGTGGGAGCTCTTATACCTCTGCAGCCTGGGTAGAGATAACTGACTCCTCCAGGTGAGATACCCCACCCACCCTGGTGTCCAGACTAGCCTATATTCTGCCTCAGCCTGTGTAGAGGGGACTTGCCCCTCCAGGCAAGAGACCCCTCCCACCTGGATTTGTAGGGGGAGCTCCTATGCAGCTGCAGCCAGGGTAACAGGGACTTTCCCCTCCAGGCGGGAGATCCCTTTCACCTGGATGTCTGAGGGAATTCACATACCTCCACATGCAGGGTGGAGGGGACTTGCCCCTCCAGGCAGAAGACCCCTCCTTCCTGGGTGTCTGGGAGAACTATAGCTCCGCAGGCAGGGTACAGGGGATTCATTCCTCCAGACAGGAGACACCCCCCAACTGGGTGTCAGAAGAGCTTGGACACCGCCCCAACCAGGGTAAAAGGTACTCTCGCCACCAGGCGGGAGACCCCTCCCACCTGTGTGTCTGGGGGATCTTGTATACCGCCACAGCAAGGTTAGAAGGGATTCCCCTCTCCAGACAAAGACTCCTCCCACCTGCGTGTCCAGGTGAGCTCATATACCACCACAGCCAGGGTAGAGGGGACTTGCCCTGCCAGGCTGGTGACCCCTCCCACTTGGATGTCATGGGGGGGGCTCCTATACCGCCACAGCCAGGGTTGCAGGGACTTGCCCTTCCAGGAAAGAGACCCCTCCCACCTGGGTGTTATGGAAGCACCTATACCACTGCAGCCAGGTTAGAGGGGACTGGCTCCTCCAGTCGGGAAACCCCTCCCACCTGGGTGTCTGGGGGAGCTCCTATGTCTCCCAGCCAGGGTAGAGGGGACTTGCCCCTCCAGTCAGGAGACGCCTCCCATGTGGGTTTCCTGGAGCTCTTATATGGCACCATCTAAAGTAGAGTGGACTCGCCCTTCCATGTGGGAGAACCCTCCCACCTGGCTGCTGGAGTGAGCTTCTATACCACCAAAGCCAGGGTAGAGGGGACTCGCCTCTCCAGGTGGGAGACCCCTCCCATCTTGGTGCTAGGGTGAGCTTGAATTCTGCCTTAGCCAGTGTAGAGGGTTTCTGAGGAAGCTTGTATACCTGCATAGCTAGGGTAGAGGGGATTCTCTGCACTAGGCAGGAGACCCTTCCTACCTGGGTGTCAGTGGGATTTCTTATACTGTCACAGTCAGGGTATAGAGGATTCACACCTACAGGCAGGATACACCTCTCACTTGTGTGTCAGGGGGAGCTCTTATACCACCATAGCCAGTGTAGAGGGGACACGCCCCCTCCAGAGGGGAGACCCCTTCCACCTGAGTGTCCAGGGAAGTTCCTATACTGCCAAAGGAAGAGTAGGGGAAACTCGCCACTTCAGGTGGGAGACCCTTCCCAACTGGGTGTCACAGGGAGTTTGTATAACACCTTAGATAGGGTAGAGGAAACTCGCCCCTCCAGGTGAAAGACTCCTCCCACCTGGGTGTCAGAGGAGGTCATAAACCATAGTTGCCAGGGTAAAGGGTTCTTGCCCCTCCAGGTGGGAGACCTCTCCCACCAGGGTGTCAGGTGGAGCTCATATTCTGCAGCACCCAGGGTAGAGGGGACTCACCCCTCCACATTGGAGACCCCTCCCACGTGAGTATGGTTGGGGGAAGCTCATATACCACCATAGCAAGGGTAGAGGGGACTCGCCCCTCCTTGCCACAGAACCTCTGCCACCTGGGTGTCAGGGGTGCTCCTACACCACTTCAGCCAGGGTAGAAGGGACCCACACCTCTAGGCAGGAGACCCCTCCCACCTGGGTGTCTGGGAGAGCTCCTATACTGCAGCAGCCAGGGGAGAGCCCACTCACCTCTTCAGGCGAGAGACCCCTCCCATCTTGGTGCTAGGTTGAGCTTGAATTCTTCCTTAGCCAATGTAGAGGGGACTCACCCCTCCAAGCAGGAGCCCCCCACCTGTGTGTTGGACCAGGGCAGGTATACAGCTGCAGCCAGGGTAGCAAAGACTCGCCCCTCCAGGAGGGAGACTCCTTTCACCTCGTTGTCAGGGGTTAGCTCTTATCCTGCCACAACCATTGTAGATGGGACTTGCCCCTCAAGGCAAGAGACCCCACCCCCTTGGTGTTGGGGGGAGCTCCAATATCTCCAAAGCCAGGGTGGAGGGGACTCCCCCCTGCAGTCAGGAGACACCTAAAACCTGGGTGTCAGTGGGAGCTCCTATACCACAGGCAGGGACCAGGGGACTCCACCCTCCAGGTGGGAGACTCCTCCCAACTTTGTATCAGAAGAGCTCCTGTACTTTAGCAGACTGGATAGAGAGGACTCGCCCCTCCAGGTGGGAGACCCTTTCCACCTGGGTGTCTCAGGTAGCTTGTATACCACCTTAGCCAGGATAGAGGCAACTTGCCCCTCCAGTCGGGAGACCCCTCCCACCTGGGTATGGGGGGAGCTTATATACCACTGCAGCCAGAGTAGAGGGTACTTGCTGCACCAGAGAGACCCCTCCCACTAGGCTGTCAGGGGGAGGTTGTATACTGTCACAGACAGGGTAGAGGGGACTCGGGTCTCCAGGCAGAAAAACCCTCCCATCTGGGTGTCAGGGAAAGCAAGTATACCACCACAGCCAGGGTAGAGGGTACTCGCCCCTTCATGCTGATGACCCCTCACATCTGGGTTGAGGAGGGGAGCTAGTATACCTCTGCAGCCATGGTAGTGGGGACTCGCCCCTCTAGGCAGGAGACACCTCCCACCTGGGTGTCAGGGGGAGCTCATATATTGCAGCAGACAGGGTAGAGAGGACTTGCCCCTCCAGTCAGATGACCCCACCCACCTGGGGACAGGGGAGCTTATATGCTGCCACAACCAGGATAGAGGAAACTCGCCCCTCCAGGCTGGGGACCCGTCTCACCTGGGTGTCAGTGGGAGCTCATACACCACCACAGCCAATGTATAAGGGACTCTTCCCTCAAGGCGGGAGACCCATTCCACCTGGTGAGCTCCTATACTGCTGCAGGAAGGGTATAAGGGACTCTCCGCTCAAGATGGGAGACTCCTCCCACCTCAGTGTCAGGGGAGCTCCTATACTACA